>NC_135699.1:13200430-13500430 GCF_964276395.1 Gasterosteus aculeatus | reverse complement strand
CTTGCGGTTCCAACAAACAGCTGTCACCTGGCAGGGCAAGATCAGCAGCCATAATGAGGCATGTTAAGACGTCGACGTTGTCTTAGGGTCTAATCCTCTAATGTGTCCTCTCTAATGTACCCTGAGATCTCTAATCCCACAATCGGTCTTTCGTTCCAAGAATGGGAATATGGAGGGAGACATTTTATGAACATCCAAGGGGCTTAGTTAAGGTGTTTAAACTGAGGGAACGCAACAGTTTAGTAAACAGTAAGAATGTGTGAGACATCTTTCATGGTTACTGGTCTGAATACAATAATGATTGCAGTGTATTGAATCATTAAAACATGATATTGCATAAACAGCATTAGTCACAATAGTTGAGCAGAGGCTCCGGCGATAGGACCATAAACAGAAGTACTGGCAGATGTGTGACGGAGCATAAAAGACCTCTTCCGCTATTCTCTGAACCAATGGGGGGAAAAAGCAATACGTTGCCGGGGAGAGAAAAATAATCAATGCAGCGGTGGGAGGGAGAGAGGAGCTGCAGGAATCACATAAGCGATGGAGGCTCCTGATTCCAGACCGAACTGCTGCACGATGTTTACGCTCTTCAGCGGTGAGCATTGAACGGAAAACCGGTCGCTGACACACACGCATGTGCGCTTTTTCTACACACTTGTGCTTCCACGTCTGCCTCCGCACCCTCCGTCCCTTTTCCTCCCCCTCCACACACCCACACACCCGCACACGCACACACACACACACACACACACACACACACTCGCCCTCCCTCTGCCCAGCTCAGACGGAGAGCCTTTGACGTCACTGGTTGTTATTACTTAACACAACTCTGCACAGCGCCCGGGCTCCTCGTAATAGACTGATGCTTTGCTTTCCCTTTGAGGAGCTAATGAGGAAGTAGGTGCGCCAGTGAAGGAGACAGAGAGATGGAGGGAATAATATGGTGGGTGCAACACTGGCAGCTCGGGAACCTCATTTGTATTGTTAAGCCTTCTGCCAAATGAGGCGATTTATCCCAAATTGAGATGTAATTACAAAATTAATTGATCATTTGAAAGAGATATATAATGCCCAGAGCCAAAAAGATCTCTAAAAACTGACTATCTTAGCAAGGTCATGTTGTAGATGTCGATTACCGAATCCAGCTGATCAAATGGGTGGAATGCATTTAGCTCTCTATCCTTCTCTCAGCATGACAACACAGCACAATACATACCATCCATCTGCATCACCTAGCATTAGCATTAGCAGCTAAAGCTGCACTTCAGCTTAAACAGCAGACGATAGTCTCTGTGTCCTTTGGCTGAATGTTGAACCTTTAAAACACAACCGTGTCTCCTCTGTAACCTTCAAACAAGCACCTCATTAGTTACCCTGTCACCCAAACGTGAAATGACCGATCCCGGTTTGAAATCCCATTAACCAAATTTCACATGTGGCTGAGTTTTTACGCCAACGTTTTATGACGTTATCAGGGGACGGCAGTTTGTACTTTGTCTTGAGCTCGGGAGCGGCCTGTCAGCCGTGGCTGCCCATTAAACATCGTCACCTGCAACGAGGCTCGCTAACACGCAGAGGATTTACATGCCGCAGTCTATGTAAATACACAGGTTATGTTATCGGTTGTCACGACGGCAGCATAAGTAGTTTTTTTTTTTTTTTCCTCCCGCACAGTCGCCTTTGTAACCAGCCATGGCTGTTACATAATTCATCCGACGTCAGCCCGCCGGGGCAACATCAATAGATCCCTTTGCCATCCGCATCCAGAGAAAGAAAAATAACAGTATACTGATTTGAGCAACTTTACACTTTGGGAAATAGTTTATTTTTCATCCGTTTCTAATCATCACAGTCAGGCAAATAAGTCGTGTTATCTCTGGACAGGGAACTTTAAAATGAGTTGAAGGAAAATAATCGGTTCACAGCGGTGTGCAGTGTCCCTCCAGTGTGTCTCTGTCTCCTTTTCTCTCACTCTGACTGTACAGGCGCCGCTAAGCAGAACCAGAAGCCACCTGCTTCAGCTTTAACCTCCAGGTGGAGAAAACGCAACGCGGTGGTTAAAAAACACCCAGTTCTGTGTGTTTATTATCCTACACGTGTCCTGATTTTATGACTTTCCATATAATTCCTCATCAAATCCACACGCTGGGACTAAAAAGGGCGGGTGGGGGGTGGGGGGGGGGTGTAGAATACCTCTGTATACGCTCCGCATGTGACACACACACACAGATCATCTGAGATGATAGAGCGACAATTCCTGTACCTCAGGGACACGGAGAAGTAATCGAATGATGAGACGTGGGCAGCTGATGGAACAGATTCATCTGTGTGAGTGACGAGGCCGATCACTTTGTGTGCTTCAGTACCTGACATCATGTCTGGTACCTGACGTGTGTTTTACATGCTGCACTCATCCCTCTCGCTTTCTCTCTCCTCTCATTAATGCCTTTTAAATGCTGCATTATTGTGACACAACGGTAGCTCTCAGTGTGCGTATCAGGTCTCCTGTGGGGTTTTGTACCTGTTTTCTCATTGCGTGAATTGGTTTGAAGCAGTGAGATGTAAAATAGTGAAGTTGGCTCTCAGCAGTCACAGTCTCTTTCATCTTCCTAATATGCTGCACTGAATTATATGCGGGTCGTTTTATTAATCATCATAGAGAACAAATAGAAGATTTGTTGAGGAGGGCTACTTCATGAACGCAGGATTCAAGTATTTTGGGATTCAATCAGGGCCGATTGTCCCACCTGACATCGGAGATGTCTTGAGTGTCCTTCTCGTTGGATTTCTTTTGCCCGCTCAGTATGCAGAGAAACATGTTTTCATGAGACCGGGACTTGAAAATCAACACAGGGCCGACGTTGACTCTTTGCTTCTCTACAGCTCACTGGCATGTATTCACCTCGCACTGCTTCCGTGGCCACGCGTGTGTTTTTACTTGGCCACCGGCAAACAGCGGGCGCGTTCACACCTTTATTATAGAGCTGTTTACTTTGGATTTCATCCATCAAGACACGTTTCAGTGCTCAGTTTGACTCTATGAGTTGCTGGACAAGCAATGGTCTCCAGCTGGGAAAAGAGTGTCGAGGTGGAAGAGTGGAACTACAAAAGGCATGAAGGATATCTTTGATGATTGCGATCGAAGAGGGACGGGGGTGGAAGACCTCCGTGCCCCGAGGGCCAGCTGTGACCTCAAAGGGCGCAAAGTGAGAGGGGTGAGATGGAAAAGAAACGAGGATCGAGCTGGTATAGATTTGGGATGGAAAATGAACAGTGATTACGAAACAGAAACTGCTGCGCACATCACATGCACATCAAATTAATTACTGCATGTTGATGGCTGTAAATGCAAAGATAAGTATTGTTCAGACAGCAAAGTCAGCCAAATGAAGACGTCCCTATTGTATAATAGTGGAGCCCAAGACAATTGGCCTCGGGGTGTTTGGAGACGGGTCATAACTGACCCTCGGAAACACATTACGTGCAATTAGGATCCAAAGAGCTAAATTAAAAGTAAACAACGGGGCTGTCTGCTGGGAGGTGTGTCCAATACATACAAGCGGGACAACCGAGGATGAAAGAAAGAAAGAGGGGGAATAATAATCCCACTGTGTTCAGTAGAAGGGGGAGGAAGGGGAGGCAACTCCGTATTCCCAGCTGGTGGGAAAATACTTGTGGAATCTGTATGTTCAAGTCCCCACACTCAATCCCTCAGCATGTCTCGCATCCCCCCAATAAGTAATCACATAGAACTGTACTACCCGGATGTTTTGTGTCTACTACACGTGGTCACGCAGCAGCAAAAATCTGCCTTTAAATGAGATCCTGTTTTTTTAGATAGCTTGATAAACCACCCATAATTATGTTAAAATGTTCTAGTTTTCCATAATATTATTCGGTTTATTATCAGCTAATTGCAATCTTGTGGGTTGTTTTTTTCAATTATAATTTATATACATAAATCCATTTTATAAGAATGTGTTTACGGTTAAAGTGGCCTTCCGTGTAGTCTGTGACCCCGCAGGGTTTCTTCACACATAATTGTGATTTTCCATTTGAAATGTACTCAGAGGGCCATATGGTACGGCCGACCAGCCCCCGCACTGAGAATGCAGCAAATGCATCGCGCGTCTGTGTGTGTGTGTGTGTGTGTGTGTGAATTACTTTTATGTGTTTCCATTTGTTATGTGATGACTCACAATACTGAATTATGTACCAGCTTTTAAAAGTGCTGATTCAAGAATGAAAGCAATCTCCAGAGTGAACAGACTGCATTTCAACGTTGCTGTTTAATTCACTGTGTGTGGCCAGAACAGCCTGACGAGATGCTATTTTTATCTCTGCTTTTTAACCTTCTTTTTGGAGGGCAAGAGCCGTGTGGAAGAAGTAGTGCGGATTGGAGGGGCAAATATAACAATAAGGCTATTTATAATATCACAAGATGTGGTATTTTACCTCACTAGAAATGAACAAAACTTTCCGATAATTTGAGTAAAATCTAAAGTATAACCCAACACCATTCGCTCATTTCCCTGTTCTTTCTGCTCTGGCCATGAAGCATAGTATCACCTATCATATGAGAATCCCAAAATATGAGATTCCACACCAGACTTGAGACGAGACTAAACTTAATTTAGCGCTAGAACTAATGCTTCATATGTAATTCTTCCCTGGAAACAGAAAGGAGATCCTACGTGTGGAGAATTGTGGCTTCGGGCGTCTGATTCCTTATCTCGTACTTTGCCCTGTGGCGCATCTGGTTGGAGGAGACACAATGTTCCACATTCACACTCCCAACGTTTCCAGACATCCTCCTCTCCTACCTCGTCACAACGTGTGTGTTTGGATCTGTGTGCGTCCATTTGTGTGCGTGTGTGTGTGTGTGTGTGTGACAGGTCTACGTTAGATCTCCTGCCCAACACCGGCCACAGCGCAGGACTCAACATCTAATGGTTGCACCTGATTTGAGAACAGATATGGTATCATGCAGTAGCTGAGGCGCAGTGACCTTTCCTTTATTTAGATCCTGTGAGGTGAACCAGTATCAGATGGCAAACTGGCAAACCGACCGGCAGAGAGTGTCGCTAAGGAAGTATCATGGATTTCACTCGACTTAAAACATGAAGCTGTGCACTTCTGTAACATCATCGGATTCACAACGGATGGTTAAAAGTCAATTCAAATTTTTCATTCTATGCATTCATCATCCACCACCTGGGGTTTGAGTTACCCACAGTGCAACTCCACTTTCTATATATTTCTGCTTACCCTCACTTTCTCTCAGTTGTCTGCTGATGTTGTTTTACTAAAAATGCTGCACATAAACCTTCCCACGTTGATGCTAATTTAGCTTTTATAAGCCGATAACCACTCAGACCGGGCCACAGAAATACATTCAAAAATAGATAAACCCATTCTGCTTCCACTTATAAATTTCCCAAACTAATTGTGCAAAATGTTGTCATCTATCAAACTCGGCTTCCTTTCGCCGTAGTGTTTCAAAGTTTCCCCCAAAGCGAGGAGCTCTCATTAAAGTTTACATCAGTCGTGTTAAATTCAGCGACCGAATGTGATTTGTGACTCACTGAATCTGTTCAAAACTCCTTGGATCTGCAGGGGAACACGCCACCCGTCACCCCCAAGTGTCACCCTTCTCAGTGGGGCAGCCCCATCGCGCACACACACACACACACACACACACACACACACACACACACACACACACACACACACATACATACAAATCTTATTTTGACGCATTGGGGCCAGAAACCTTTGGACAACAGCTGCGGACAGCTGTGGAGAAGGTGGAAGTGACTCTGACTAATCGTCGGGTCAGTCGGCAGAAATTCCAAACGTTGTTAAAAAACACAATCAAAGTGATAAGCAAATAAAACACATCTTTTTATGGATCCAAACAAATCCTTTCTGGAGTGGTTTTAATGATGTATTACGAGCTGCTTAGCGCCGGTGTCATGAAGTTAAACAGATCATCATTTCTGTCCATTTAAACACTTGGTTTGTTTACAGTGTTTTATCATCAGAGGTCATCGACGAGAAAGCGTGATCATTTATTTTAACGAAAGCTACACTTTGGACTTTTCCTCTGTTAATGCTCACTTATTTGAGACACGCAGGTACATTCAGGGGTTTTTGCTCCTTCAGCTGTACGGTTAACTTGCAGATGATAAAACCTTGCCTTGGTATCGGTGGGTGAATCGCTATACAAACGTAAATAAAAACAACTTTACAAACAAAGACATACTTGCTCAACGTGATCTCCAAAACCTGTTCGTAAAAATTTATATGAAAATCTTGAACATACAAATTCGTAACAATACATAGGAACTGGCGGTGGTTAACCACGCCCCTTGAGTGAACAACATGGCGGACCATGTCGGATTCTTGAGTGAACGTCTCTCCGCCATGTTGGATCTTTTGAGGGGGTTAGGGTTAGTATTCTATTCTTACAATTTAACATTGATTTTTCGTTAAAAATGCAATCATAACACGTTTATTTTACATCGTTAGACTTCACGAAGCGTGTTTACGGGATCCAGGTCCCCGTTCACTTTGGATAGGGTGACGTCATCAGTTGCAGTCCGTATTTATTTAGTGTCTATCACTACCAATTTGTAGGTTCAAGATTTTCGTATACATTTTTACGAACAGGTTTTGGAGATGAGGCTGACTTGCTACCATTCCAAGCTCAGGTTCTGACATTAGGTCAGGAGCTTCGGGTGGCAGCTGAAGCTGTGAGCAGAGCCCCTGCCGCGTCAAGCAGGGACAGCTGAGGCGGGTCGGGCAACTGATACGCAGGCCGACCCGGCAATAGCTGGGAAACATAATTGGGGAGAGGGATGCCTGGAACAGCCATGCAAACCAGCTCCAGATAAGTGGACACGAGTGGACGGATGGATGTGGCTCCGGGAGAATTTCGGCAAACTAACAGTTTGATTTAAGTGGCGTGTGATCACTGAGTTGTTCAGCCATCTGCTTCCTCTGGTCTGCTCCTCAGATGCTGATGATCAGATCTTTATTTAGCCACTTTAATGTGTGTGTCTCCGGTAAGGACAACCGTATAGGGGATAATGCCGCCGCTTCATCTGCGGCATGAGCAGCCGTGGGGAATAGGTCCTTTAAACACGGTGTCCTAAATAGCATGCTACATCCTGCTAATGGCAGTTTCACATCATCAAGAGGAAAAGCTGGTTATAATCAGATATAAAAAATATCATTTTACCAGAGTCTGGTAAACACTCGTTTAGAGTGTTTGAAATGGAGATTATTAAAACCCAAATAATGTGTTTGTGTAAAAAAAATGTAGTTTTGAATTGTGATGTTGAAATTGGGACTCAGCGATCAGTCGTTGCTAAACTGAAATGTAATCATTTAATGATCTGAGTTATTTCATATATAGTCCATAGATTGGTTCATAAATAAATAAGATAGTCTGGAGTTAATCACTAGTTCTCTGAGGGCCAAAAGAGCTTTACTCAATCTTCCCGACTGTAGACGGTGTTTCCCTGCAGGAATAATGTGTGTTGTAATTTGCATTCATGGTATGACACAATAATAAAAAAAGCAATGAATTAATTGACAATATTGCCGCTGGCCTTGGACCGCCTCTCTTGCTCGTCCCCGTCCCTCAAAGTAATAAGTCAATTAAGAATGACACAATTCACACAACCATGCTGTGTTATTAGCGTGTTAGCTCACAACATGGACGGGAAGGGATGTCACGATCACCATGGGAACCACTCTCAAGCTCAAACCTCCCTTCCCTTTCCTCTTTGATCCTTTAACTCTCCTCAGAGTGAGGTTCCATCTGCGAACATACAACCTTCATTGTGCGGCTGTGACGGGTGCCGGTCCTTCCCGGCACCGGGTGACGTGGCTTCCAGCTCATTTCCAAACGGCTCCCACAGTCGGCCCCTCGGCATGCTGTCACCTGCTCATTGGAGATTCATTTTTTTTTCCAGAAAACTGAATATTGGCTGGTGACTAAAAGCAGAACGAGGTAGTACGCAACAACATTTACCATTTAGTATTCATTTGTCTGTTGATTTATGCGGGAGGGGTGAGGCAGGGGGCCCCGGCCTCTGAGGCAGATGAGATAGATAGGTAGCGGTGATTGATGAGCGCCTCAACCAGCGGTGAGCACTGCACAGATGCAATAATGGAGAGAGAAGGGAGTGGGCATGCACAGAGTTATAAATCAGAGAGTTGATCAGCATCAGAAAGTTGATCCTGATTTACATCCCCACTACCCATCACCTCCTGCCCCGGCAGAGGGTGAGAGGAGAGACGGATTGAAAGGAAAAACACGGGAGGGAACACAGAGAGGACGTAGTGTACATTTAACAGCTGTTTTCCTTTGCACTTAAGGATTAGCTTCATGTAAAATTGTGAAAACAAGGAACCTCAGTAAACGTAAGAAACCAATTGAAGGAATAGTGGGATATTTGTTTGGTAAACACCTTTCACATGTTTGTACATTAAGTATAAAGCTATAGCAATTAGCCATTCCGCTTAGCTTAGCTCACCGTACAAACAGTCTAGTCAGCTGTCTCTCTCACACATACACAACCCATGTTTCCTAATGTGTTTTCTGCCATCACAATGCTTTCCGTTTAATTAGATCGTATCTTTTGTTTTGCAAAATATCAATTAGTATTTTGTAAATTGGAATTCAAATCAAATGGAAGTGCTTAGTTAAAGTAGCTCATATTGACTTTAAGTACAATGCTTGTGTTAATATACTGTACTTGGTTTAATTTCCATTAGTGGTCCTAGTGAACCTACTAGTACCACTATTTACACATATTACATTAATGGCTCATTTCTTTTTATATTTACTACCAAAAAGCTTCCTGCGTTTTGTAGATTGAAAATGTCAGCCTGACAGCTCTGAGGCTGCTTTTACGTGTCCCGTCCCACCGTAGTCGCTAGTGGTGAAGACCTGCTGCCATTGATCACTCTCGCACAGGCTGGTTTATGATGTGAGGGCACAGGTTTATTTTTAGAGAGCGCTACCAGGCTTTTGGCCCCGTTGTGCTGGTTCCACCATGTGGGAGAAGGAGAACATATGGATTACATGCAGTGTTGTTTTCCAGCAGCGCAAAGTGTGAGACTGAGGGCAAAAACGATGACATGCGTTACATTTAGTCGGGCTTAATACTGGGAAATATGAGGAGGAAATAACGTGCTCTGGTGTACCTCAATAATCAATCTAAAGCAAACAATAGTAGAGAACTTGTTTTCCTCGTGGAGGACCGGGCGGGTCACAGCGACTGCACAGCGCTGGCTCACAGGTCAGGTCTCTGTGATCAAATTGGTGACACACACTGACCTGGTCACCACACCGGTGCCGCAGTTATTCCCGGTTTATTCATACTTGAAATATGCATCGTTTGTGGAAATTAAAATGTTCTTAGGGAGATCAGAAACGGAAGCTCTTACCGATAAAGGTTTTGGCAGACGAAAGGAGAGCAGCCCCCCAGGAGGTCAAAGGGTAGACAGCTGCAGTGAACAGACAGATGGGGAGAGACACACAAACAGGGAAGGCACACTGGAGAAATAAAGTATGATACAAACAGAGTCAGAGGGAGGCAATCCGAACACACACGGAGGCAGAAAATTGAGGTGGCGGTCAGCCAAAGGTCATTCGAGCAGAATTCAAAAATCCAGTTATGAAAAACCTCAGGCGCATATTTATGCATGTACACAAACAAAACTAAAAGCATATTCCTCACAAGCTCAGAAACACCTCTGCAAGTGTGATGCTTTTAGATTGAGCAACATTCGAGCGCCACATTTCCACCCATTAACTTTATATCTCTTTTAAACAGATACGACGGCTTCGCCGGTGACAAGGAGCTTTTCATGCAACAATCCATCGCACATGCCCAGTCGAGTTCAGGCATGCATGTCTCTCATTGGCCCCCATCCTGCAGCCTGTGTTACAGACACAGTCTCACAGTCTTTTGATCAGCGCCCTGTCAACCCCCCCCCCCCCCCCCCCCCCCCCCCCCCACACCCTCTCAATGGTCCCCTTGTTCAGAGCTAGTGCCCTAGAAGTGAGGCTTTGTGGAAGCAGCATTTAAACTTGTTCCTTTGTGCATGAACAGGGATGGATGTGGAAGGATGACAGAGTGATGGAAAGTAACAAGCAAACCAACGGAGGAGAGTGGATTGGTCCTACATACAGACTGAGCTCATGCAGCAACCCACCCCCCCCAAGGGAGGAGCAGAGGGACCGAGAGGGGGAGCGAGTGCAACGACTATTATCTGCGTGATAAGGGCTGTTTTAAGTCATATTATTACCGGCAGTGAAAAGGGAAAAGGCTTCGTGAAGAAGGAAGAGGAGCAAGATGTGGGACAACTAGTAACGGGACACGGAGGGGAAGCAGGCATCAGAACGGAGAAGATGATAAGAGGGAGAAAAGGAGCAGGCAGGAGGAGAGCAGACGTGGGAGGAGGGGCTTTCTCTTTGCATCTGCATGCCGTGGTGACCATCATTAAATAACAGAGGTTAGGTGTTAGCTGTTGGAATTATTAACGTGATGCGCAGATTAGGAAAGGGAACATTCAGGTCTTCAGGCTTTCATGAGGGTCCCATAATGACACAGCCTGCTGAAGGACAATGGAGGGCCAGAGGAATGTGGCTCACCTCCAAGTCGCCTGCACAAAAACAAAAGAGCAGATTGAAGCTTGTAGCTGAAATGACGTGAAGCCAAGCGGTCGCGGCGGAAATTAGAAGAACAAAATTACTTACTAATTAAGTGTCAGATGGATTTGAATATAGACTGTATCATGGACCTGATATTAATCAATACTTGGTCCCTGTGAGTTACAGTGCAAAAACTGTAGATTTTAATGTAATTTTATATCATCTTTCCAGGATTAATGAAACCGCTTCCCTCGTTTATGTGGAACCCTTGTAACTCTGTCGAGCATGTTTTGATTATTATTAGTACAATTGTCTCAGCCGCCTTCTCATTGTTGATGAGTATCATGTTACAGTGCGCAGTTTGAATTTTAAGCTTTCATTACACCTGAGCCAAAGCATGGAAAATAACTCATAATGATGATACAAGTCTTTGCTCCACAGCTTTATTTGTTTTCTTATCGATGTCGGTTTGCCGAAACAATTCAGCTGATTGATTTGTCTCACCTGTAATTTAAACACACTTTTTTGTTATTCATGAATGGATAAAAACACGATGGTAAGTGACAATGGTTTCTTTCAAATTATTTAAAATAATAACATGGTTAAATCATCACGTTTGACAAAAACGAGGTCTCACGAAGAATCCGGTGAAAGGAGCAGATTGTTGGAGCGCTCACTAAAGCCGCCGTCGTAGCCAAAGGGTTCATGTTACCTTGTGGAAGGTCACGTTTAGCAAATAACTTTCATATTCAGCTGTTGAGTGGTGGGGACGAAACGTCTCAGATTTAAATCTCTGGACGGACATGCTTCATTCATTCAGCGACAGGCTTGAGGAGATGTCATTCTTATTCTCCCACGTTTCCAAAGCTGCGGACGCTTTTGGGGGGGAATTCGAAGGACATGTTCCAGCGGCGTCTCTGAAAGACAACAACCTCCCCGGTGTCCTTTTGTTAGAAGAGCCATGAAATGTCAACCTGCGCACCTTTCCAACAGCTGCTCCGAGCCAATTCCATTCATGTCCTTTTACGCACATGTGCCAAATGACAGAAGTGCGAGATGATGGAAGTGATGTTTGATGATGATGTTCAATACCAACGCAAAGATGTCCTTGGAGGGAGGATGAGAGGGGGGGGGGGGGGGGGGGGGATTGCAAATAATCTGCCCTACGATGATTGGTCGTAGGTTCCCAATGTCATTCCCCCCGGAGATTATCTAATTTACTGCCCCGGCCCGGCCAGAGCACTTATGACATCACCTCCCTTCTCCAAGGACATGCTAACGGCCCCGCTTCAAAGATGGAGGAGAAATCATGCATCGTGTTGCCGAGGATTTTTTTTCATACGCGTAAACTCGCCGTCCCTTCTTTATTATTTGCATGTGCCACAAAATATACAAAGTGACTCCCATGCACAGACATTATTGCGCTCCATCATCGCCTCACTAGAAAACGAGTCTTCCATTTACTTTGTTCACGCACAACAGCCGCGATGTCAACAGCCTTTGTGCCGTGCGATGGTTATCTCTCCCGCTGTGGCGCCGGCCCAACGCCCCTTGACAAGGGCCGCTTCGTCTCGACGGCAAATAAAAAAAAAAGCTGCGGCAAGCGCATGAAAGATGCGATGTCAAACCATCCAATCGACGAGGCCGCAAATGTCAACACGCAGTTGTTGGTCGCTATTCGGTGCCTTTTTTACCGTGGCGCTGTACAAAAGGCGTTGTGACGGGACAGCATGGGCGCCGAAATGAAAGGGAGATTGTCTGCCGTGGCCGGTGGTGGTGGAGCCAACGCCGAGTCATCGTTGTACCCCGGCCAGGAGTTCTGAACATAACAATCAATACCGCGGGGCACTGGAGGCATCACGAGGAACACTGCAATCGGAGACCATTTTCTTTGCTTCGGTGCCAGCGAGGCACCCGAGGAGGGGTCTCACCTCTGACCTCCGGCGCGCCGGCTCGTCTCCAGCAGCCACTGCCATGCCCTGTGCGGGTTGCTCGATGTGAAGATAACATTGTGAAATGGTTGTTCATTATTCTGAGAATTTGGTGTCGCAGTGACATCGCTTACAAATCATTTATATCACGTAGAAATAAACTGAGGTTATGATTCACTGTTGCGGGAGTTTTTTTACTCGCCCATCGCTCTGCCTGCCTTGTTCTCACATCAACCTGCCATTGGGTACATATTCAAAGGAAGATGTAATCAACTCCGCCGGTTACGTAAGCCACTGAGACGTTCTGCAGGGACCCTGAAAAGCAAATGAGGTTATGTTTGCATAAGTAGCAAAATCCTTTTCTTCTGTCCCTGTGACAGACGCAGGCATTCACCGTCTCCAATGACGCTGCTTCTTTCAGTTCAGTTCAGCTTGTTCAATCACGCTTCCCCCGAGACAACAGCACCCAGGACGGTGCCCGCTGTATTTTTTCCATATCACAGCGATGTGTTCCTGAAAGCAGTAGAAGCAAACATCCCAAATCAAATAGACGTCTAACAACAGGTTATTTCATTCAGCTCAACCTTAGCTTTCAGTTAATCCTAAAATGTTCCCTTTATGCTCTTGCTACAGAGGGTATCTAGCGCTTGCCCCTCTATTGCTATTAGCTATTATCAAGTCACTGAGCATGCTCTGATTTTCCTCTGCTCCTGTGGGTGCTGCACCCATACGCACCCGTCGGGGGAATCTGATATCTCATCCTGACCCTTATCTTTTAATTGGCGGTAATGGCAGAGGACAACAAATGAGCCTTGTTCTTAGTGACGGTTGCCGCTGTGGTCGTCTCTTTCGTGCTCGTTTTCAGACTGTGAAAAAAAAAATGCACAAATCAAGCACAGGTCTGTGCCCGTAGCCTTTTTTCTTTTTTTTAGGAAGTGACCCTTCGCCACACATCCTGTCTGCTGAGATACTCTGTGTGTGGAGGATGGAGCGAAAGCTCTGGCCTGTGCCGTGTTTGGATAAGGAGGAGAAAGCTGCCGGCCTCCACATTCACACAATACGTCCTTTGACGTCTAGCAGCACCTTAGACAGGGCGGGACCTGTTTAAAGTTCTGAAGTTGGGTAGCTTGGATCTCCACGCCCAGCCGGATTAGGAGAACTCCAGAGCTGCGCTGTTTATATTTAGCAAGAATTTCAGAGTCAAACTCAATTCTTATTCCCCAATAAACAAATGGAAGACGCGAGCGTTCTCATTTCCCTGAATTGGGCACGAAGCTCTTCAAAACGCTTCGCCACTCATTCTGCTTTTTCCCATTCTTATTGTTTTTTTTAAGCAATGCTGTGGTCCAATTAATTTGGGGCCGTGCTCGGTGCTGCTGCTAGACGCCCGCAGGCGGCAATCTGTGTGATATCTTTGCTGAGGTCCGTCCGTCGGTGCCTCTCTCCGAAAAGCCGCTCTGCTCATCTGCGGCCCGTTGACGAGGCCTCGCACGCCGCCGCCGCGCCGCTTGCGTGCCGACTCCCGGACTGAATAATCAAAGGCAACAGCGACACGTTTCCCTCTGGTGATAAAGTGACTCCTCCGGCTGCGTTTCCCCCCCCCACCCCCTCACCCCCTCAATTTGGAATGTCCAATTACCCTCACCCACATCGGGGCTAACTCCACTGCGGTGCCCGGGGAGGGCCTCACACAGCAGACAGTGATTAGCTTTACCAGATGGATGGAGACCGTCTCCCCGATAGGAACGAGGCGAAGAGCAAACGTTTAGGGTCACGTGAGAAAGCCCTCTTGGGGTCGCAGTCATTCAGTCTGTTCCGCTCTGCGACCGACAGTGAATCGTGTATTTCTTTTAAGCAGGAACGCCGATCATTTCCGCTGCCGTAACCCCGGGTTTACGTTTGTCACCATAGTAACGAAGCCCTCATCAAGGTGTCATTCCAATCCGAGCAACGAGGTTTCACTAAACCCAAGCAAGTGTCTTTTGAGCCAAACTAAAAAGTATCTGCAGCGTCGTGATATCATAGTCCAACAGTGATTTGTTCTAATATATGTACATGTAATATATATATATATATATATATATATATATATATATATATATATATATATATATATATATATATATATATACGTACGTACGTGCCTTTAGAAATGTTGTTTTTCAGACCCCAGTTGTGTCCGTCACCCTGGAAAGCTATTGCAGGGAAATGTGTCTCCTGTTCCATCCGCGTCGTTGCTGATGTGTCTGCTCCAGCAGAGGAAACGCATCATCGATTCATGTAGCAGTTACTGCGTGAGGCCACGGATATTTCTGCTGGGGCAACAAACTGCAAAGCATTAACTAGACCTGTGGTTGAATTAAAACAAATGGTATCACCGACTTGCTGGTAATGTACGGATTCTATTTAGTCTAATTATTCTCCCTGCTCAAAAACTCGGTGTTGATGAAGTGTGATTGCGTTGCTTCAAATCGTGCATTGGCTTGAAAGGAAAACCAACCTGAAAAAATGCCGTCGCGTACATTGTGCGTGTGCTCAGCAGCCTCCGTTATTGCACGAATTGGTAATGTCACCGCTGTCACCCTCGCTCAGTGATTTACAGTTTCAGCATTAAGAGAGGTGTCAACAACCAAAAATAAATGGTGCAGGAGTTAATATGCTGGCGTGCACAACACACGAGCTTTCAAGGACAAAGTGTTCTGCATGCATTAAAGCCCCTTTTAATGAGAGAAAGTAAACACGGTGGAAAAGTTCAGAGGTATAATTGAAACCCTGAGGCAGTGACAACATTACACCAAAGGATGCTTTTGAGCTGCTGGGACTTTTGATGAGAGGGAAATGGTGGCGAAGGCAAACAGAAAGATGGCTATACCTCCACATTTCACCACCCCGTGCTTGGAGTCGGGCAGCCAGGCACACACAAACATTCATATTTGCACTACAAACACCCACACGCATTCGAGGGGCTGTCTCTCCTTGTCTTGATTCCAGCTGTAGTTCTTTTGGCAGAAGCAAAGGTTGAGTAGTGTTAATGTTTCACTCGCTCTGCCAATCTGCCAAGTTTGTAAAACTGCCCTGCAGGGCCTCCTGGAGAGAAAAACTGCTTGTGCAAACACAAACTCTCTCTCCCTCCCTCCCTGTTTCCTTTTTGACACATTCAATAATTGTCCCTCATGCACTGGGAATAAGTTATTTTGCTGCCTCATCTTCTCCTCCTCCACCACCTTTTCGCTGTGTCAACACAGCTAACGCAAAACACACACATCAGCTTGAGCGAACCTGCTGCAGCCCAATTCGACGCCTGCTTCAATACCCCGACGCGCCCATCGAAGCTCTAAGTCATAGATTCAGCCAGAGGGAATCCCTCCCGGGGGTCTAATGTCCACGCGTTCCACGCGTAACGCCTAAGTCCCCTCTCGCCGTGTTGCCGGGTAGAAGCACATCTCCACCCCCGCCGCGATTGGCCGAGGCCAGTCTTGGCGGCCACACCTCTCGGCGCGCCGGGTGTTTTCTCTCTCCGCTGAGCTCGGCCCTCGCTCACAAACCCCCCCTGGCAACTGCTCTGAGGGACGGGGGGGGGCCCCGCGATCCGCCGGGCCGCTAAAGTTACAACACACAGCTGGGAAACCAGGTCCGACTGTCTGTCAGGGAACTCAGCGGTAGGAGTTCTTGCCGTACTCACTGAATGCAGTTAAAGCACAACATGTGCCTTGAGAAACACACATATCTCTGTATTAGCTCATTACGTAGGACACGTATTCCCTATTTGCAGTGAGTTAAAATAAACTCTGCCGTGACTTCCTTTACTGATCCCCGGGGAGGCAAACATTACTATGCATGCCAGGGGCCACGTGTGCTCGCTCTTATGTATTTATAAACTGAGAGGAAACAGCCGCCCACCAGAGCACACGGTTGACCTTTTATGTTCACCTTTAAATGGCACACATTTTGTCAGGAAAAGCACCGGTGTAACTAATTACATCCGCGTTGGCGCCAGTACGCTCTGCCGTGACCCAGGAAAGTACTCCAGGGCTCACGGCTAATTGGAACGGCCGCTTTGTTGCCGGTGTTGGTTACACTGGTGCTCAACAGCTCACGATGCGTGCGACCGGACTGAACCTGAGTCTGACGTGAATTCGCCGACTGGGTCCTCTTCTGAGCACAGGCCATCTGCCCCTGCAACCACCCGTCTCACCTCGAACGCTCTTTGTTTCACGCTAATCCTCCGTCCTTTTACCTCTAATTAGTTTTCAAGACCCCGCCGGCAATCTGCGTCGTATCGCGGACGAAAATGGAGACGGCACATTGATGTTTGTCTGAATTCTAATCCCTGAAAACCGGGGCAGCGTCGATTCAAACCACTGATAATCATGTTACATCACGCTGTAAATGGATGCGCGTCATCTCTGCGCTTCCCACAAATAGAAATGTTATTAAATCATTTTTGGGACGACTCGATGTTGGTTGCATAGCCTCCCAGCGCTTAATATGGCTTTTTTTAATGGCTTTTTTTATGCTTTTATTTCTCATTTGGTGGTTGCCCCCCGGATGCAGGCCGTTTGGTTGCTTTGTTGTTTACCGGCTTGTTTAATTCATGCTGATTCAGGCCGGGGCAGAACATGCATTTCAAATGTATGACCAAAAGCATGAGAAAACAATGAATGAAAAGCGACCGTGCTATTTCCGTTTGTCCTCAGGGAGATTGTTGTATCAGGAGACAGAAAGAGGGACAAATACTGTCTCCCTTTCCTTCAGCCTGTTTGCTTTCAAAGAGGATATAGTTTATTTGATGTATTTGTCTCATGCATTTAAAATATGTATTAAAAGAAAACATAGTTCAACAGCTGTACCAGGGTAACAGCTGTGCAAATAATGAATCGGAAAATCAAACATTTGAAGTAACATGCAGGGAGGAAAACCCGGTCGGCTCAACAAACAGGGGAAATCTGTTTGGAACAAATAGAGTCACAAAGATATAAAACGCTATAGATCTCCATATTTTTGTGTCGTGTAAAATTGACTCACAGCGCTCAGTTGAAACGTGGGAATCGTGACCGAATTACATTTCCCTTTTCAAACTGACTTGTCTGTGACACTCCGTGATGTTAAACAACTACCTTATTTCGCCATGTTTCTTACAGATTTTACATTGTAAGTAAACAACAGCAGGTGCCCCAGTTGGGTCAAGAGAGTCCATGTAGGAACAAGTTGTTCCCTGCTGGTACATGTTCTGCTTCCCTCCTCAATGGGTGTGTGTCCAAAGGGCACTGCATCACTTGGTGGGACGCTGGCATGTTTTTTCCCGTTAACTAACAAACACACCCACACACACACACACACACACACACACGCACGCACACGCACAAAAAGAGGCTGCCAAATTCCTGAAGCGAAGGTTGACGATGCAAAAGAGGGCGGAGCCGCGTCGTCAGATTGTTCACAGGGAGCAAATGATCCCCCGGCCTTCCTCCTCACCTCCCTGCAGGACGACCTTTGCAGAGATAAATGTGCAGATACTGTGTGCGTGAGCCCGAGCGGTCGGCATGTGACGTCCTTCCAGACGTTGCAGTTGAACCCTGACCGGAGGGGAGGAGGAGGAGGCGGAGGAGGAGGAGGAGGAGGCGGAGGAGGAGGGCGGCGGACGGTAGTCCGCGTGGAGTGCCTCCACTTAGGAAAGAATCAAAATGAGTAGTGGAAAGAGGAAAAGTGCTGGAAAATGTGAGGTGATTTCTCAGCCATTCGCTGCAGGAGAGGTCAAAGATCTGGAAAGGATCCACATGATTCCCCGGGGGCAGCTCAGGGAGGGGTCGGCGCTGTCTTATCTCAGGTGGGAGCAGACTGCACGGCTGGGCCACGACCGCAGGAGCACAACTTCTCCTCTCCCGCCTCCCCCCCCGCTATCGCTTGACCACCTGGCAGCAGGCTCCCTTTCCATCTGCTTGTATTCTCAAGCAGAGGAAACACTGGCGGACCAGACGGATGGATGAAGAGGGTTGGAAAAATAGGAGGGGGGGAAAACAGTCGGGTCAGCAATGAAGGCAGCTGCTTATCTTTTATCAGCATTGAAAGGAGGCCTGAGCTCTATACATGATGCACAGGATGAAACAAATATAAATCAAATCTGCAATTGTTGACTTCGGTTTATAGTGCTGATGTGGGGAAAATATAGTAATTGGAGGTCCAGTTCAGAAGGTATACATTTGTCTTCCTACTGCATTATGTCCAAATGAGACGGAGCGTAACAATATTTAATCAGTGTTATTCGAGAAGTCCCATCTCCTGCATTCATGAGAAATGTCAAAAGCACATATTGAAGTGTCCAATCACAGCCCGCTGATGTATTGATTGCCTGTGGCTTTTCATATTGATTCACATTAAAGCACCTTTCCCATCGGCGTGTCACCCGCCATGTTTTTTATAACTCAATCTATGAAAGTAGCTTCGTTATTTCAACATGCCGAGGTCTCGTCTTTGACGCACGATTAAGACGTTTGATGGAAATCAAATAGAACGTAGTATGTGCGATCAATGGAAGGTTTTGTGTTGTTTTTTTATGTTTTCAGACATATGGTTCATAATTGATGTTTGCTTGGTTGAAGGGTAATGAGGTGCAGCAGACAAGACCAAACTAACCAGCCTTCAGAGGCTGTTTACCATAATCCTTCACTGCGTGTGTGTTGCTGAATGGCAGAATGACAAATGTCTTTCTCTGATGCCAGAGACTCAAGCCGGCAGTTTAATGTCTCAGTGAATATGTGCAGTTAAAGTGACCTGAGCGGGAACACAGCGCGTCGGTGGTTCCTTGCCCCCTACTTTTATATTCCCCAGCAGCCATAGAAATGTAAATCAGTTCAGGGGTAAATTGAAATGTGCAGGCGGCACATCGAGGGATTTATAATTCAAACCTTTGAATGGATTGTCAGAGGTTTAATTTGTCACTTTTGTAGGTCGAAAAGATGCATATAAAAGATAACAAGATCCTTAGAGAAAATGAACATTTCCAACTTTCTGTTTGCATAATTAATTAATGTAGTGCAGCCGGTTAGGCTTCACTTGCGCAAGCATCAGTGTGCAGAGGGGGGGAGACCAGGTCGGGCCACTAAAACGTGAGCTTAGTGCTGAGCTCAGCCGTGCATTGCTTCCAATCTGGGTTTTCTATTAAATTCTCACCAATCAAAAAGCAGCCTTTCCATTCCCTCACTGACACTGCATTTGTAAAGGCAGTGACTCCTCTTTGCTCTTTACATTGTCAGGTGAGCTTTTTCCATTCCTAGTTTTTCAAATCCAGATGTGATTGTGAAGAAATCCAGAGCTAAATCTCTATGCAGCGGCTTTGTCATGTTTCACTTGAAAACAAATCAAACTTGCATTTCCTTGTCGTGCAGTCGTCTGTGTAGCTCATCCACGCACAACGAGCATGTTGCTCAAACAGGAAAGTGAAGCCCAGGGCTTTGAATGCGTGTGTCTGCGTTATCGTTGCTATGTTGTGTTGGTTTGTTTGCTTTGCTTTTGTGACATCTTTGGTGACGTGCGGTCATTGCTGTGGCATTCTGGCCAGCGTTTCCCGCTGATCACTTGGCAACAGCGTTACCGCAGTGTTGCTCCCCGAACCCCAAACAATCAGCATGCATTGTTTTACTGGGGCCCATAACACTACCATAAATAATATCTGCACCGTCGAAATATATCAAACTCTTTTTATGCCCAGCAACAGCATTCGCCGCATAACTTCATTGCGATAACCAATTTTCAACTATTATTACTTTTGCATCAGAGGCTTTGGGGGAAAAAAGTTCAACTAAACTCAATCAAAGAATTTAAATTGTGATTTGATTTATATATATTTGTTTGAAGGGAAGAACAAATAGGATTAACTTAACTGCTGAACTCTAGGATATTTACAATAAGCTGTTAAATAGTTCAAATAGTGCTAAAAGCAATGAGGGCGCAGAGTCAGTCAGACAATAATGGTTGAGAACTACTGGCAGACTTTAAAGCTTCACTGCCTCATTGGCAACTAAAAGGAGTAAAGAGAAGAAAAGTAGAGTAACCACATTTAATTCCACTTGAATAACCGGAGGATTCTCCCCACAGCTGCATTAAGAGCAACCAGAAGGGATCCACAGGTCTGAAGAAGCATCCAGTCCCTGAATCCTGGTCGTTTCTATCTTCCTGTAGCTTAAACTGAAATTACAGCGTGTCGCTTAAATAGATTTTCTCATTGATTAAGTTATACTGTACATGTAAAATGATTTATGATTTCTTAAGTTACTCTATGTTTTGTCCATTTTGACCTGTCATAAACCCACATAGGGACCTGCAGAGATGAGCAGTGGACATATATTCCTCCCCCATGCGCTCTGCACACCAAATGATTCATATTAGTGCTATAAAGCACCGGGCGAGGGCACTTTTCGACAGGGCCGGCATAAATCCCACACCTCCGACCTAATGGAAAGAGAAAAAACGCTTTCTAAGTGAAGCTTTTTGTGTGCATCTCTGAGCTACAACTGTGGGTAAATTATCCGCCTCTGCCTTATTGTTTTCACGGTGTATATCAAGTATGCAGCAAAGGAGAATGACGCCTGCCCCAAAGCCCCAGGGCGACCTTGGTGGCATTAAGGCGTGTCCATCCAATCTTTCAGAGGCCGTCATAAAGCACACACTGCTCCGACACCTCAGGGCGGCAGGTGTGGGGACGAGAGTTATTGTATGCTGTAAAAAAAGAAAAGGAGAAAATCCAAACATGAGCGACTGTACGCTGAGCAGTATGTTTATGTTCTATTACCCGGACTTCACCCCTCTGTGATCTACATTCTGCAGCCTCGGACGTCATCACATGTGCGCGGGAGGATTTACCCTGAAATAGACGGAGCCATTTCTTCCGTCTCACACGCTCGAGGAAGATTAAAACCTGCTTCCTCCGTCAATCAATGTTTACCCGCTAAAGTCAGTGAAAACTGAAATTGCTTTGCTGATGTTTGCACAGTGCTCAGCATCAGTCAGACAGCATGAAAGGACCTGTGTTTATTTTAGGACGAACGGCATCAGCAGAGCGGTGCAACCCGATGTCGAATATCCATTTGAATGCAGCATACCGATCATTACATTGTACGTTATTTGTCTTTTTGGCAACGTCTACTGTTGTGTTTCTCTGTGTAAATCAACACGCATGTTGCTCAGAATCAATAATACGCAAATGTTTCTTGGCACAGTGTTTTTCCAAAGAGATGAGACGATTTCTCGCTTGCTTTTCTCATTCAGTATATCTGTACATGATTGTTATATTTCCTCGTGGCTGCTTAGGGCCTGAAGTTACTCACAAGCAGTACAGTGTCAACAACAAACAGGCTGAATTACTGCTAATATGGACTAAATGTGGATAGGTCACGACATTAAACGAGGCCGTGACCAGCCTTCCCCTCATGTTGTCCTTTTCGACACAGCAGATAACTGCAGACAGTCAGCTGCAAAAAAAAGAAAAAAGAGCAGAAACTGGAGCAAATGTTCTTTATGGGGATTAATCTTTTTTTTCCCCCTGGAAATGTCACATTTCAGTGTTGTTTGGATGGATGACTTTCCAGCATTGCATTTGCTGCATTTAACTCTTGCATGTTTTTTTTAACTAATGTGTTCATTGCTGCTAAAATCCTCCCAACCGTCCTGCGTTATTTTCCCGTCCTTATCCTCATCCTAAGAGAGAGAAGATGCAGCTGTCAGGGAGAAACTCGGCACTCTGTCCGCCGTTGATTACTTCTGCAGCCACTTCTTCTGAGGACGGATGGAGCCTCGTCGGTAATAGCTGCACCGACGCCCCCCGATGTGAAGCGACACGCCGCATTCACAGGTCAAGCTATCGGCCAACAACCCGCGTCGCCATCCTCACAAATTAACCACGGGGTTCTAATTATATGAGCAATAATTTGTAAGTGTTCTGCAATCATGCCTGACCTGCAATCTGCAGCAGTAGCAGGTGGTGGGTTTTGGCTTCTCTGTGTTTTTTGCGGGACGCTTTGTTGAATACAAAGTGATTTCTAGACGGGAGACGTACCCAGTTCACTTCTTCTTTTTCATCTATCTTGTGTTTTTTTTCTTCCAGCAGTAGCTGTCATTTTATTTCCGATGACTCCTCGCTTCCACCAACAACATCGGCAGTAGAAGCAGACAGATGTTTGGCCAAAGGTAGCTCTCGCTTTTACAGCGTTTCATGTTTATCAAGATGTTCTAGTCATAATTGAATAACCTCCTGGCGGTTGGGTTGTTTAGCTCTCCAGATTTCAAAGAATTACAGCAGGGTTCATTCCAAGGCTGCTCAGTTCAGTTGCTTTACGGACAATGACGATAGAGAATATAAATGTGTGGGCAGTGACTGGATGTAGGGTTTGAAATCAGCTGCAGCCCGACAGGATTCAATTAAGGATTCAATGCTCTGAAGGAACTGAGCGCTGCTGCATTATGATTCTTTTCCACAGTATTCATAGTTAGTACTTCATAAAGTACTTCATGAACTACTTTTTGCAGATTAATGCGCGAGGTGCCCTTTTTTTTAATACTAAATTCCAGTCTTTCGTTTCACCTTTGGCGACAAATAAAAATAAGACATTGTTTCTCTGTTCACTGTGACAGATTATGAAAAAGCTTCACTTCTCCCAAAGTTGCTTTTCATTCCACCGGAACCGATCCAGTCGATGTAAAGGACACGATGCTCCAAATCCTCTGTTACACTTTCTATTAGCTCAGAATGATGTCTTTCCTTTCCACATCTGCTTTGTAGCCTGCATAAACCCCACTAATGACATCCAGGCCTTCTTACGCTCCATAAGCCTGAGCTAGCTTTGGTGACAGAAAAAGTGTCGGGCTGACCTCAATCCCCTCCCGCTGTGGGTCAGCGGCCGGCCCGGCGGAGCAGCTCTCCCACCAACAACCAATCCGGTCTATTCTCGGCCCCCTTCGGTTCCTGGTTCCCGCGGCCTGCAGCGATTAGCCTTGCTATTCATACCCGACCGAAGCTGCTCCCTCAAGCCCCCCGTCTCCTCGGCGGCGCGCCTGCACCGTGTGTCCGCTCCAATACTCTGCATTCTTATGCAGAATATTCTTTTACGTGCGCAGCGTTATCAGGGCTACAGGTTCCTCAAAGCAAACGTTGCACACGGACAAGGACTGGCAAGCAAGCACGAGATGAGAAAGACAGAGACGGAATTTTCTTAGGTGTCGATTTAAATATTGCATCGATTTATTTTCATCAGAGGTTTTAACCATTAAAGTCATTCAAAGGTCTCGATCATCAGAGGAAGAAGAGACCTCAAACTTGCCAGTGTTAAAGGTCGGGGACAATCGGTGGAAAGTAAGTAGGTACATTTACTCAAAACCAAGTAGAACAGTAAGTACTGTCGTACTTAACTTGAGTATATTTGTTTTATGATACTAATGTGTCCCCACAACCTTGTACTCTCTAACCTGATTACATGGCAGCTGACGTTTTTACCTTAAAGAAATACCCAAGCAAACCAAACATAATGTGTTGTTGGCTGCACAAAGATTTACTCAACGACAAACAAGTGTGTCACATAGTGATAAAAAGCCTGCGTCTGTGCGGCATGCTGACATATCGAGCTGGAAACGGATGAAAGCACACAGACACACACACGCAGCTCTCAAGCCAACGCTAACCTCTGTGAAGACTTCAGCTCTCGACTGACATACACATACGTGTATGAGTCTACATATCATTTCCAATGTGATCAAATTGAAGTTTAGCTTCAACAGTTATTCATTTTCTGAACGCGACCGCTTTCTGCTGCGAGCGGCCCGGCAGCGATGCGGCAGCGATGCGGCAGCGCACCGCGTTGCTCTCCAATCTGTCACCAACGTGTTCCCCCGCCATCTTTTAATGTGCGCCCTCCGCCCCTCGGAGAGGCCGAGGCACTCTGTCACATAACAAATGCTATTCTCCCCTTTTGGCCCGAGATGTAAAAGTTCTTCACCTCAGCCTGTCACGGGGGAGACCGATGTCCCTGTGAGGCGTCTCAGAGGTCAGGCGGGCCGCGTTCCACCGCTGCATCACAACCTTGGCGGATACATTAGTGCATTTAATTCGCCCTCTACGCCGCTGTGGGTTCCTCGTGTGTGTCGCGTTCAGGGACAGAAAACCCGAGAAGCCGCCGTTACTTCGGCTCGCGTGTGTCAGAGAGACGAAGAGATTCATTTAGCTCGTGTATGAGAGTCACGTCCCTGGAGGGGGTGACAAGGGGGGTTTATGAGTTGGATTTTTAGGACAGATTGTATCTCGAAATTACAACTTTGAAGATGTGCTTGGTCATGCAAGAGCCGCGTGTGAAAGGGGAGAAGAAGAACCTCGAGGGGTTCTCGTTGGAGAGAACTGAATGTCAAAGTACGTCATCGACAGATTTAGGAGGAGATTTTGCTCTTCTATGTAATTGAGGTATGAAGACAAGAAGGCACAGGGACGAGAACGGTAAAAGGCAGGAAGGGGGGAGAGCTGAGAGTGAGACTTAAGACAAAGGGAGGAGGTGTGGGAGTACAGTGAATACTTCAGGCGACGAGCTGACAGGTGTCAGAAACATGTCACAACTTGATTCATGTCACAAGAGGCCAAATAACTATAACCGGGGTCTATTTTTCTGCCTTTTTCATTACTTTTAAACCCAATATACTAATTGCAAGGAAGGAATTCAGTTTTTTTTACTTTCGCCATCCACTGTGTTAAATGTTAATTGTATTCACTACTGTGGTTTCTTCAGGAAATTCTTGTAGCATAGCAACAGTTGTAGAAGACCTTCACAGTTGAGCTGGACATGACGCAAATACCAACACAAACACATCCAGCACAATCTGTCTGCTGGAGTCTCAGCCTGCTACTACTTTATTTTACTATGTACGTGTGTGGATAGACATCTAACTATATATATATATATATATATATATATATATATATATATATATATATATATATAGTAAGAGAGAGAGAGAAATACATATGCATGCATGCATGTTTATGCATATTCATGATTGTTTGATGACTGTGCACCGGCCACATCGACGGTCACCTTTCACCAACATTTACTTCCCCTTTTATCTCCAAATTCCTGTCTGCTTCATTTGAGGTGGTTTCATCCTTCTCTCTCTCTTTCTCTCTTCAACACACACACACTTGGATGTACCCTGACACTGACATGTTTCTACTGCTAGATGGAGGTTGTCATGGGAACACATCTTTGACAGGTTTTTTTTGGGGCTGATTTACAGTGAATATACAGAATCTCACACAAGAGGCAGAGGAAGTGCAGACATCGGAAAAGAGGAAAGCAACGTTCATCACTGAGGGACAGTTGAAAGCGTCTAGATGCTGCAGCTGGCTGTATATTTTGGGAGGTTGACGTATGCCGGTGATACATATTTGTATTGTAAGCTGGTTAGGAGACCGTTGGCTGACCGAAGCTAACTTATGAAGGACTGAAAACCCGTGGGAACAGCTTGCTGCAGATGGTTGCCGGGCAACCAGAGAAAACTCTAGGAGGTGGCTGTTGCTGCCCAATAACCATTCTGGCTCTAACCTCTCGATAAACAAGGAATTATATGAATTCAACAAACAAGATAGAACGGGAGAAAGTCCCTAGAAATCCCTTCTTAGCAGATTGCGTTACTTTTGGACAGAATCAGGCGCGTTTATTCATCTTGTTTCCAGTCTTTGTTTTAAGCTAAATTGTTTGCTTGAAAGACAATAGCACCAAAAATATGTGGAGCTCGTAAAGCAATTTTATAAAAATTTTATCATATTTTTTACGCACTATAGCTAACTTCAACTATCTGACTATGCTGTGACTTATTATGATATTTCTACAAAATACTATACTCTGACTTGCATGTAATGACTTGATATATTATAGTATAGTATGATGAGGTTGTATGAAATATTTATTATATTATATTATATTATATTAGGCCCTGTTCTCTTCACAATTTACGAGCATGCAGTTATCTGCTGTGTGTCTTCCGGTTACCTTGACCTCGCAGTAAAAAGCAACCTTGCAACATGAGTCCTGCTAATCTCTCTGTGGTCTGGCAAGGACATGGACACAATTTGTCGGGCCGGGCAACATTCTCGGGGGTCTGGACACAAAGTAATCGTCCATTCTCTCCTGCACTTACCAACCTGAACCCTTTTCATTGAATCGACACCCTAATGTGCAGCAAAAACAAGCAGAAGAAGAGCTGGAAAGAGAAGACGATCTAAGCGGGATGGACGTTGTGGACGTGAGCTGACAGGCTTGTGCAGGCACATTGTGAGTTACCTGTAAGTCAGCAGATCGCCCCTGTGGGCAAATTGTAGTTTGACTTCATGGGAAGTAAAATAACCTGAGACCTGAGCAACACTTCTTTGCTGCTAATTAAGCTACTCCAATTTGTGCATTCTAACATCATAAGATTGAATCAGCAAAGCAGGAGAAGGCAATGCTCACACTCCTTTGGCTCATACTGAACGGGTTTTTTTCCTTATGGTGGCACAGATTTTTTGCTGGTTTAACTGTTTCCATTTTTTGTGCTAAGCTAAGCTAAGCTTGTGGATGTAGCTCGTGAGATATTTATCGACACAAGATTGGATTTGATCTTCTCATCAAATACTCACCAAGAGAGCACAAAGAAGTGTTTTAAAATCCAGTAATAAATAATGTGTAATAGCTACGGTCGTGTTTCATGGTTACCCATCGTTAAGCTTCATAGGCTACAGTTATAACAGGACCATGGTTCAGCCTTGAAGGAACAAGAGATTTCCACATTCATGTTACAGAAGCTATATCCTCCAGGAACCAGGCTGCTTACGGTGAAGTGCTCTTTTGTTTACGTGTGTGCGTGACCACCAGACACGGCTGGATCTCAGAAGTAGGATGGTTGACAGAAAGAGAAGTCTACAAAGAGCCTGACGGCTTAAAGTGTCTCTTCAGACCGAAAACCATCGCAGGCCACGTGAATCATATCATCATCGGGGAGAAAGCGAGAGTGACTCATAGGACTGAAATTATCCCTCTGCTGCCTGAATGCAAAAGCACACATAGTAGAAAAATAAATAACATGGAGAAAAGGGGGAAAAGGATAACGGCGGTGTGCCTACATCATCCATGAAAGGGTAACCAGACCCTCAGGGCAGAGTGGGTTAATAAAAGAGCAAGGAGATCTCCCTGCTGCTGGAGGCCGACTGACGCGGCGGAACGTCGCTCCATAACTGGAACACTCAAACTGCGTACAAAGGTGCTTCATTATTCAATCCACCAGATGTATATTTATCCACACACACACACACACACACACACACTCTTGATTCCTCATTTGTATATTTTCTGGTCAATAATTCATAGTATACTGCAATGATTACCAACAAATGACCTGTCACACACACGGATAACCTAAGCGCTTACTTCCAGCCTGTGATTGCATCCACAAAGCTACAGATGCTGATACAGATTCCGACTTCACCCTCTGCACTTGTCTCACGACTGATTCTGTTGGTTCCACAAACTGCAAAGTTGTGTACGTCGAAGGTGCGACCTAAATATAGGAGAAGGGGTAAGGGAGAGAGAGGAAGAGGATGAGGATCTAACTGGTTTACACCCATATATAACCTGTGCCCCAGTGCCGGCCAGCACATGGTGTCATACTAAACTGTGTCCCCTCTTTCAAACCTGGTTCCGCCCCCTCAGCACTTTACACATTTGCTATAAATAGGCATCTACACACACACACACACACACACACACACACACACTTTTATTTTTCCGCTAAGGTGATTTGAGCTGTGATGAGGCCTCACCTAGAGGCTGGCGTTGTGTTGATGGTGCGCCCAGTGTGCTCTAAGGAGATTTTATTGGCTCACAAAGCGCTCAGCCCGGCCCATCACGGTGAAATACTGCGCACTTCCACTGGAGGCCAAGGGCGCTCTCACCGGGGGGCCGAGGGGATCTTTTAAATCACATGCTATCACGTGCTATCGTGGGCGCGCGCACACACACGCACACACAAAGGCACAGGGAAAGACAGAGGTGCGTACTGTATGTTTACCGTTTATAATATTTAATGTCAGAAATACATTAAGCATTCAGCGTTGTGTTTGCAAAAGGGGATTGAAAAACTCAGCTCAGCTCTCAGTGCTGAGGATCGAACGCTGGCGTGATCATCGATCTCCGCCGGGCCGCTTCGGAATCTGGGAATTAAAAGGTAACAAAGTATAAAACTCCCACACACACACACGTATGAACATGCACGTTGCTTGGTGTTTACGAGCCTTTCCGCTGCACTATGGGAGGATCCCGTTAGATGCAGAGCTCAGTCTCTCCTCACATCTGCCCTATTTTTCACTCCAGCGTCATCTGTTGGGCCTCTCCTCTTTCCCCAAACCCTGTTGACTCTCTCCCTTCTCTCACCCTCTTGGATTTCTCACTTTCCTTCATCCAGCCCCCGCCCCCTCCTCACCACTTGCTAAGAGGTCAGACGTGAAAATGTGAAATGCATCCACACGCCGCCCCGGTGCTGCGGTTACCACCAAATTCTACCACTCTTCCCTTTTCTCTGCAGTTCCTCTCCGGCCTGAGACCACAGAGTGAGAACGCCGTCACAGCCGTGCACCGAGCTGAGACACCGCCACCGCCACGTTTCCCTCAGAAGGGGCTGAAGCTTTCAGTGAGGAATAGATTGTCTGCAATCACAATAACTAACAGGCCCATCGTAACATTTGACCTTTAAGAGGGGGGTGGATTTTCATAAGACAGAGAAGGACAGAGAGACACGGAGGAGGCACCAGGCAGTGAGTAACCATCGGGTTTCATTTAATGACATCTGCATGCGAGTAAAGCTCCATAAGAAACGAAAGTGAGCACAACACCGACCCCTGAACAGCCCTTCAGTTCAAGATAAGTCATCTTTATTGCGTCCTACTAGACATCCTACAGCTCACCCCGGTGCTAGATAGTCCTCTTTGAAACCAACCTCTCTAGCATTGCTTTTGAATGCTGTGAAATGACTTTTTGTCCACGTTCATATTCTTTGGAAAAAAGCTCTGACAGGAATCACAGCAGCTGCAATGCAGCCCCACATGTTACAGACTGAAGAATCCCCCGTCCGGCCCACAACACGCGCTGTGACGTCAGAAAGCTCTTTGTATGCCTGTGCAGGGCTCGCTTCCCGCCCCCGCCAGGCTTACGAGGCGGAGGAGGGGAGGAGGGGAGGAGGGATGGAGGGACAAAGAGAGGAGGACGGAGGTGGGCTTTGAGCTGTGATGTAATGTCATGGAAACGGTGATGTGCGGTGACGCCGTATATCCCACAGGAGCATCGAGCCGCGCGGCCTCCTGCTGGCCGAGGAAAGGCCCCCGTGCACGGAGCCCACACACAGGGGGGTACCCGGCGGGGTTTCGACGGCGCGCGTTTAACTGCAGGGCCGCGGCGATGCGCGAGCAGGGAGTCAGCCGGCAAAGGTCAAAGGCCGTGTGTCACACACACAATGAGAGGGGCAAGGGGGGCGGGGGGTGGGAGTTGGAAACACGAGTCACTGCGAGTCACTGCGAGCACACGAGGGGGCCTTCGGCACGCAGCCGAAAAAAATAAATAATTGTAGAAGCAGCAGGACGCAAGGTCGGCCGTGGTCGGACGGAGAAACTCGCCCACGCAAACAAACAATACTCATTATCTGCTGGTTAAAAGTGTACATGACAGTGAAGTGCTTTTGTGTAGCCGTCTTAAATCAGTGATGATCGAGATGAGTGTTTTTCTTGTGCGTGTAAACCGTTTTTTCACGATTCTTTGGCTGCGGTGCGACCAAAGAAAGAGTCAGAAACAGAGCTGTAAACAGAGAGATGGAATAGAGCACATGCTAATAAAACTTGGTCTTCAGAGGAGACTCTGTCATCGCACAAAGGCATCGAAATCCTATTTCAATGTGTGAATGTATTTTGGAAAATAGACATCCAGCACCACCTGGTGGTTGATATGATATGAGTTAATTATGAGAATTGAATTGTTCCTCTGGTCAATAAGCTTGGATATACTCTCATCTGTGTTTGTCATCAGACCATCTCAATAGATGCTGTACTAGATTGTAGTGACTGAGCACATGAGACTCATATATGATCATGCATGACACATGCATGTAGCTACATAGGACATGGTGAAGAAAGCATACTTCTCTGGAATAATGATAACATGTCATGATTGTACTGCAGGAGAAGGATTTTGTCACTTAAAATTCCCTGAAATCTTTGCTTTGAATCGTTCTGGATAAAGAAGCCAACAACCAAGGTTGCAAAAAGAAATGATCACAGAATCGTGTCCATGAAATTGAGTTTAATAGATTGTTAAAAATAAGGCTATGATGCTGTTTTAACAAACATTGATCAGGAGGAAACACGTCCAGAGAAGCCCGGTGCAACGGGTGAATGGGACCAGTCTCTGAAGTACCGCAGATGAACACACACACACACACACACACACACACACACACACACACAGATGCACACACGGACAAATGTGTCTTGCGTTCAAACTCCTACACATGTACTCTACACACAACCACACATTAGACTCACACCCCACCCAAAACGGTGGCATTAATCTGATGGAAACAGAGGAGTCGTCTTTGTAAACAAACAAACATGCATAGCTTAGTACATTAGTGTGTTGTTCTAAAACCATCAAGTTATTGTTTGCACACCTTGATTTCATGGTTTATCAAAAATGTTCAACATAATTACATTTATTCTTTTCATTTGACCATCATTAACAATCACGTAAACTCATTGGACTATTTTGTTTACAATAACCTGCCAATTTATTTTGCTCATGTAGAAAGTTACATTCTGAACCCATTAGGCTCATTAACAAAGGAAATAAATACTGGAACGGTAAAAGAAAAATTAAAGTTAACATTTTGAAATGGATTGAAGGCCCAACTTTTCAGATATAAAAACTAATTAAGACACCTGCTTAATGAGGGTGTCCTTCTATCTAATGCAGTATTCATCAAATGACTTAATAAAACCGTCCCACGGGAATTCAAAACACAAGTAACGTCCAAAACAAGCAAAAGATACTTAAAAATGTATTTGCAACAACAAAAGAAGGAACGATGGAGCAATCCGGACAGACTCCCTTAGTGCATGACCACAAGAATGTTATTTTTAGTCTTTTTCCCTTATTCAAGTTCATTTCCACAAAGGGCGACGCCCTAAAAATACACACGTTTCCCCTCAAATGCTCACGAGACGTTTGTGAGATTGAAAAAGAAAAACGGTGCTTCTGCTTTCGTCCTTTGGTTCCCGGGGCGACACACAGATAGCTACAGATATTTGTACGTTTTGTTCCGTTCCTCCGGTTGTCAACACACAGTTTTGTAGTGTACATCAGCATAAGCGTTCCCGACCTCAAGCGACTAACATCGAACATTTTAAAGTGCCAAAGAGCTGAAGCACGCAGGAAGCACCAGGCTGGCGGCACAGATTTTCGGTGACGGGTTGGAAACGTCCGAGTTGACACACACACGCACACACACACACACATGCGCACACACACACACACACTTGGACGAGGATGCAGGCTAACGCTAACCTACTCAGTAGCAGGACCCAAACTGCTTAGACCTTTACTCGTGTCCTAAAACATAAACCTGTGTCATTCACTATTAATGCAACTTCTGTTTTATCCTTCGTTTGCTGAGTAAATGCACATGTAATCAACGACTGGTACGCGCATGCAACGTTTCTAATAATTAGACCGTACGGTGGAGTAATTTGTCTCTGTTGACACATTTAATGAGTTTGAATTGAACTTGGAGGGAACCTATTTTGAGCTCAGCGCTAATGGTTAAAATAAGAAAGTTGAATGTGGTGAATGAATACTGACACCTGATGTTCACACACACCAACACACGCGTGGTTTACAAATGGAAAAGTCGCACATGTCTCGTATAAAATATACTTCAATAAATGCAAAATTGCAAAAGCTCTTTTCCTTTTTATCTTTTAACATGTTTGAGGCCGACTTCCATCCGTTACCTGATCAAACTACTTCTTCCAGTGAGCACCGGCTCTCCTACATGCAACCCGGCAGAAGGGAACGCTTGGACGTATTCTTAAGGTTAACATAAACTTACCTAATTCAAATTCATAAAGAACAAACTGTACAAAACATAGACTAAAAATAAGTGTTTTTTTTCCTTTTACAAAGTAGCCAACTACTCAGGCATTAAGAACAATCAATAATACCAAATTAAAAACTTTGAGGAGGACATGCGGGGGTTTGGCGGGCGGCCCTGGCGTTGACACAACAGTCCGATCTCTTATTCAATCATGGGAGGCCGTGACCTGCCAGACGATGAGGTGGCTCTGCTCGGCCTTGGTGGGGGGCGACTGCTGGCCGGCTGCTGACTCCGATAAACCGTCCAGCTCTCCGCCTTCGTCACCTGGGGAGGAGGACGAGGAGTCAAACGAGCAGCGTAGAAGACGCTTGGGCCCTTCCGTACTAGTTGATGCAGCTTCATTGTGGAGGATGCAGCTACAGGAATTCTCCTTGTACTAAGCCTGGGGGAGAAATGCAATCCATCCGACGCCCGTGTTTGATTTGTCCGTTCTGCACTACTGCTGAAACACAGCAGTGCATCGTGAGCAGTGCAACACGATGGACTCCGGGAGGAGGACTTGCTGCGTTTGTAGAAACTAATGGCTCATTTTAAAGTAACAAAAAAAACAATGATTCCTATTTTCACGTCATTACACACTGAATAAAACACGTAATAATATTATGTCCATTATCAATGCATCCAAAATGCAACACATTGGCTCATTAAGTGAGAATGTGCTGCACAAATGAGTCTTAAAAAAATGTAGCGCTCCCGGTTGGCTCCACCCAAGGCAATGCCCTTTGAACCACATCTGTGCTTTGTTGGCTCACCCATTCTGAAGTCGATGTAGCCTTCGCCTCCACTCATGACCAAGCATGTTCTGGGCTCGGAGGTTGCTGCATCAGAGGATTCAGACGGAGGGTCATCGGAGCCCGAATCGGCGCTGCCTGGAGGCGGCATCGCCTGACCTGTGACCAACAAAGTCACCGGACCGTTTTTTTAGAAATGAGGTAAAGCCGTCATCATGAAGCAACTTCTGCTTTTACTCCACGAGTCATTACCGATGCTCGCCGCTTACCCGGCACTGTGACGAAAAACTTGACAGCATCCCGGTGTCCATGGAAACAGAGCTGGGCGTGCGCCATGGAGCAGTACGGCACGAAGCCGCCCTGCGCGCCACCGTCTGAACCGTCATCGCCGTACACCCGCACAGCACTGCCGGGACGGTTTGACGCTACTCCCGCTGTCGTGTTGGCTGCAGAATAGGAATAGTAATAGGAATAAAAGCTACCGACGTTGCACGGCGCGTATTATCCATTTTATACGAGGAGGTCAGTCGTGGGTGGAGGCGGCTGGGCGAAGGACAAAAGAGGAGGCCTTGGGTGAAAAAGATGTCTCTGACGAACGGGCTCATTAGGAACTGTATAAAAAAATCCTCAGCGTTAAAAGCTTATTGAAGAACACACACACACACACACACACTTTTATGCAGCCACACACATTGAGATCTCCTGCGACGCGGATTTCATCCGTAAAAACAAAGCAGGATTATGAGCGGAGGTCAAACGCACACATTCTGTCTCTCAGGCAGCAGAGTGGTCCGTGGGTTCAACTCTGTTTGAGCTCATTGTTGTGGAGAAGCTGAACACTTATTCACCCTACATGACAAAGAAGGATATAGAGCTTATAGTGGTAACTTCAATTAATTCATGTGTTTACTTGAAAAAGCAATCCCGTGTTTTCCCGGGATACCAGAATCTAGCTCATAGGGTAAAAAAAGTTGTTAGACTGCTTTTTGTGAGTTACAAGGTGACTGTAAGACCCGTATCCATGGCAACACAGTTTTCTTTTATACAACAGGTAGCACCTGGAAGGCTAACAAGGTAGTCGTGCTCTGACCAAAGACCACAAAATTCACCAAGTGACGCCTGAAAAGCGCACATATTGTATCTGTTTAACATTCAGGCTCACGGGGCGGTTGCATGGGGTAAACCCGAGGCGTGCGATACCTTCAGACAGAGGGATGGAGACGATGACGCCGTTCCCCGTCCCCACCCACAGTCGGCTGCAGGACACCACCAGAGCTGTGATCCTCACGAATGAGAAGCCCAGTTTACCCGTACCTGCAACACACACACAGCCGATCTTTACCGCCTCAAAAAGACGACAGCGAGAGAAGAGGGCGGGATCTCTGAGGGGAAACATCCAATCGGTGGGCGGGGTGAGGCCAGCGTACCCAACATCTTGCTGACGTAGGGCTCGATGTCCACGTCCTGGAGGTGCTGGTAGGTGTGGGCGTGAAACAAGCGGAGAGTGGAGTCCAGTCGGATGGAGACCCAGATACCGTCACCGACCCAGGCCAGCTGCCGCACCTGACTCTCCTTGCGAGGATGAGCGTCAAACGACTTCTGCTCGGGCGCAAGAGATTAATGCGTTTTTTTCAAACGTCACCGTGAGACACGTTTGACATTTAAAAAAAATAAAGGTTATGAAGTTGCTTAAATGTAACCCCAGCTGTACCTCTATCCTCATGGCCTTGGGCTGGATGACATAGATCTTGTTTCTGTAACCGCACCACACCTTGTCATGGACCACGGTCATACAGCGGATGGAGTGGTGAGGCCGACCCAGATCCAACAGGTGGTAGTTGGTTAAATCCCACTGACCGTCTGCGTGGGAGAAACAAAAAGACTTGAGAGACTGTTGTTTTTTTGTAGATTGCCATCCAACAGTGTGAACACTGAATATTAAACAGCTTCTGATATTCTGGGCTCACCGGCGCCTCTGTGAAATATCGCCAATGTCCCATCGGCCAAAGCTACCAGGACTCTCCCTTTAACGTGCCTGTAACGAGACAACACACTCTTTTCACCCATTTTCTTCCCGAAGGCGTTATCTATTTGGTGTGTGCGTGTGTCCATGAAGAACTACACAACTGACTGCACTCACACTATGCTCAGGATGGCGTCTTTCAGCTTGATGGCGTGAAGACACTTCCTCCATCGAGCCACGGACGAGTGCACATAAAGACTTGAGAGGGAGAGACAGGGGCATGAGGAGTGGACATGATGATCAGCTGCTATATGTTGCTGCTGCCCTCTAGTGGCGGTTGTTCCCACTCACCATCCATTCTGAGCTCCCAGCCACATGGTGGGAAGTGCGCTGCTCATCCTCAGGACTTCATCTGAAGGGTCTGAGTCTTCTGGAAAGGAAGTGTCGCCCTCATGTCCGCAGCCCCTGCATCACAGAGGGTGGAAAATCAGTATTCTGGCCCTTGTTATAAGAAAACAATCAAATAAATATATTCTATAAGCTAAATATCCCATCCTTCTTTATTTAATATGTGGTATCTACAAGGAAAGGAAACGTTAAGGAACCTCTTTTTAGATGCTTAAAAAAAGGAGAGATGATGTGAAACTGAAAAATGATCATTGCCGTTTGCACTTTTAAAACCTATAACTAAACAAGCAATATGACCTCTGCATTCATTACTATGTATTAACACCACCGAAGGGGTCCTGTAGAAGAGCATTGCTCGCCTCTGTGCGTGGGCAGAGGGGGAGTCCGTGGGGCCCGCCCCCAGGGGGTCGGTGAACACATGCTCTGTGTAGATTCCTGGCTGGTTAGGATCCGCTCCCTGGTCCTCCTCTCCCTCGTCGCCCACGCCGGCGTTAGCCTCCGTTGCTTCCGTGGCCTCCTCGGCCGTAGGAATGCTGCCCTCTGCTGGACTGGTCTCTCTGGACAGCTCCACTGTGGGATCACAGGGTGGGAGGTTTGGGTGGATAACCCGTATGAAAACAGTGTGGCCTCCTGGGGGAGCTGTTGAGAAGAACAAAGCCTATCAAAGCATTTGTTTCAGCAGAAGACGGCTGTACCTGAGCTGGAGACGCCACTGTGCTCAGCCGGCTGATCGGTGACACCTGCGATGGCTGTCTGGGGAACGGCGGTGGTCCCCTCCATTGCCGCGGCGCCGTCGCTGCCCGCTGAGCCCACACTGGCCACACTGCCGGCCAGCGAGACTCTGTCCCCTTGGCCGGCTTCCGGGTCTTGAGGTGCCTCTTCACCTGCCGAATAATCAGTCTCCAGCACACCTGTAAAAACAAGCCAAGCGAAAGAATCAGAAAAGGAACGATGCAGTCAGGGGGGGGACGAGGACAAAGACAGAGAACCACCCGTCCCTCCCACACAAACAAACAGTGGGACCACTCGGCCTACCCGGCACGCTGGCAATGCAGACGACGTGGGTGTTGCAGGCGTAGAAGCTGTCAAGTAAGTCAGAGGGCTGAATGACGTCCAGCACCATGACCTTGGTGGAGGAGTGGGTGCTGGTGCACACCCACACCTTACTGGACACCTCATCCTGAAGGATCACTTCCTTCTCCCCTTTCTCCTGATCCTTATGGACACAAAACTAAATGAGAACAACTGAATCCAAACCCGAGTTTGAAGAACTCGCTGAAGTCACTGGATTGAGAAGAGCGATACCTTTAAATCACGTAATCTCACCTTACTCTCCTGCCCCAACTGGTCCAGACTACTCTGAGAACCCTTCGTCTGCTTCATGAGCTCCGGTAATGTCTTTCCCCCACAGAGGTTGACCCCTGCAGCACACCACAGCTGGAACAAATAGAGGAATAAAGAGATGATACGTATCAGATTTAGTATTAAAAAAACACAGCATGCTGCTTACATCCAGGGGGGTATGAAGTACCTTCATAGAAGCATCTTTTTGATCCAGAGGTCTCAGGTATACGGGTACAGGTAGGTTCATTTTGTTCTCCACTTGTCCACCATTTGCCACCTGTCGGGGTCATAGCACGCACATGCATAAGAAACCCCGCACACGGTTACCCTCTGCAGAAGCGACGTGGTCGACAGAAAATGTATTCGAGCAAAACACAGAAATAAACTAGCTTAGAATTCTTTTTAGAAAATCGTTTTTAGCAGCTTTCCTTGAGTTCTGTTCTAACCTTAACTCCCTACCTTGTATTTGCTGGGCAGGCTCCAGCCGTGTGCCGTGACCCGTCCGTCCTCCTTCTGCATGTGGGCCTTGACCTGCCGGTACTGGGCTCTCTTCTGCTCTTTGCGCGATGGCGAGCTGCACTGGTCCTTTCTACAAGAGAAATGTCCTCAGCTTACAGATACTCAAGAAACCCGATTTCCTTTGCTCTGTTACTCACTCTTCATTGAGGAAGTCAAAGGTCTTTGACTTCTCCGTTGGGAACTGGGAGAAAGTGCTGCTCCTCTTCACCATGCTGCCCGGAGGGTTGTATTTCATGTTGGACTGCGGCTCCGCCTTCTTCATAGCAGGCGAACTGGAGGAAGAGCTAAACAGTCTGCTGAAGCTGCAGGTGGCAAAGTTGCAGAAAGCCAGGAGGGAAACAGAGCAGACAGGAGAGCAGGGAAAGAAGCAAGGTAGGGGGTCACCGACCAACCAGACAACCAGGGACACCAACATCTACTGTGCAGTGAGGTAGAGCATGCTGGGAGCCAAAAATAAAGCGTTTCATATCACCTTTGGCTGCAGATGGGCATCGAACATCAATCCATTTTCAAGCAGTAACCAGATTTTGTCTTTATCAAGAATAGTTCAAGAATGACTATGAACTGAATGTGAACAACAAACCATTGAATACATGTCATTCATCGTAGCAGGATGAAACCTGAACTAGTCTCCGGTGATTTACGTGTGAATATTTCTGCTGAACACGTGAGTTTTTTTCTGTGAAACGATCTCTTGATGTCTTCTCAAATGATCCGGATAATACCAGAAGAACCCATCTGCTAAATCTGTTAAAACCGCTTTTCAAAAAGCACACTGATCTGGTTCCACCCGACTTAAGACAGACATGTACGTGTACTCGGGCTGCAGGGGGAACCCTGTCGCTCTCAAACTTCTTAAGCTCTTAAGTCGGAAAACATCAACCGAGGCACACAGCAGGCGGGAGGCGGGGCGGCCCGGGGGCACGAGGAGAGTACTGTACACGCTGGAGCACTTTGTGGTGACAACGAGTGGTGCGGTGCTCGGAGAGAAAGACACATCACAGTAAAATCCATTTCTTTTAATGGGGGGGGGGGAAGTTCTGTGTCAATGAAGGTAAAAATAGAGGTTTGGCCGGAGGGAGGTTGATCAAACAGTCTTTACCTAATGCTGCCAATTCAATTGCACATCCCAAGAAAAGAGAAAGGAAAACGTATTTGAAGACGTCTCAGCTGTCGACGTCGATACGCTGACACGGGTAGTAGAAACAAGATGTGGGAGGACTTACAACTGCCAGATGCTGGATTTCTTTTTCTCTGTGAGTGTTGGATTTTCTCTCGAGGCCCTAAAGAACAAGACGAGATGAAATCACAGTTTGAAGACACACAAAGTGGAAGGACGTCCGATTGTCATTTACATTAAAAAGGACAAAATCTGTTCCGTATTGGGGGGATAAATATGTCATTACTACATTCACCAGTTTGCTTTGTGAAAACCTAAACCTGAGAAACGTTCTTCATGTCTCTTCTACAGCAACAAGATGATCTAATTTCATCACATCCTTAGAAATAACACATCAATGTTACACTGTGAATGTGTTGTTTTAATCATAGATGTTTTCACTGGTGTTAAAGTTTAATGACGAGTTAGAGCCTTTTTTACCCCGTCTGGTAAAACGACACTCTGAGACGAACCTCAATGCAAACAAAAAGAGTGTGTGTGTACACCTGCAGCCTGTTGCTGTGTACCTGATCATCTCCGTCCACCGCACCGCTTCCTGCAGCTCCATCAGCCGCTCTTTGTACTGGTTCCTTTCCATCAGCACGCGGGCCATCTCCACCCGGGTGAAGCGCTTCCTCTGTGCTGTCGGCACATCGCTCTGTGGCAGCACACCAGCAAACGCACACATGAGCACACAGCGCTACGGCCACATCTGGACAGGAAGGTGACAGCTGCGTTGTACACTGTTTGTGTGTGTATATCAAGCACGGTGGGTCCGCCGCAGAATACTCACGTCTTCTTCCTCTTTAGTTTTGTGTTTCGCTTCCTCCATCTCCAGTCGAACCCTGAAAAAAGAGCATTCGTTGCATTCACAAGGACACGTAATGCAGTTGAATCAAAGCATCTGCTTTTTATTGACCTACTTTTTGAGCTCCTCTTCCATCTCTTTATTCTTCTCCTCCAGCTTGGTCTTGGCCTGCAGCACGGCCTCCATCTCTCCCTCCAACATCTCCTTCTCGCAGGTCAACTCGTCCACCTTCAATATCAGGTCTTTGTTCACCACGTTCAGGGCATTCCTGCACAGACGGGAACGAGGACATTCAGGGTCCGCTTTAAAGCGCGTGGCATGACAACAGAGAAACATTTAGTGGTGCACTCACTTTGTCTCAAGCAGCTGAGAATTCTCCTGAATGAGATTTTCAACTTCCCGGCCCATTCCTTAACAGAGAAGATGATGAAAGAGTTTTATTTACATGAAAAACACAGTTTGACCACAACCTCGAGCAACTACAGATTAGGACTCTCACCGGGTCAACTACAACGACGCACACAACAAAAGGATGTGAAACACCTCCCAGTGAGATATTTAGCACCGTAGGGTGACATGAAACAGGGAAACCACCACAAACAACCAGGCACATGTCACATGACCGACGGGGGAAGGATGGATAGAGTGGGTGGGGTCTTACCAATCAAACTAAGGTCTGAGAAAACCATGCAATCCAAGTCAGGCGGAGAGGACGAGGAGGAGAGAGAGAGAGAGAAATGCGGATACAGTTTGAGACAGCGGGATGATCAAAGTGATGAAGGAGCCAGTAGCTGTTTGACTCCACGAGCAAAAGATGTTTCTGGTTCTCTAAAGCTAGCACAGCAGTTTAGAGTAGTACAGGAGAAGGGAAACAGGAAAATACGGAGGCAAAACAAGTCATTCAAGCTGTAAAAAGGAAAAATAGTTAGGCCAACAAAGGAAGCATCAAACAAACATCATCCATGCACCAAACTGTCTAAAGTAGTCAAAAACAGCCCGCTTAAAGGATGTAAGCCTACTGTTATCAAACACAAGGGAGAAGAAGCTGGGAGCAGCAACAATGGCAGAAAGTGAGTAATGAGTATATAAGGAAAGGTTTGAGGTCATACACACCAGAGTACTCCACTGGGGTTATGGGGAAAGGCCAGGGGATGAGACACGGGAGAGAGAGAGGTGATGTTAACACGGGTACACAGCAAAACGGTGGACCACAGCTGGACCACAGCTGGACCACAGCAAGTGGTGGAGCAGCGCAGCCATCAGCAGGAGTTGGACTTAAAACAAGTACGATGAGGAGAGCAACAGCTGTTAGCTCGACTTAGCGGTACGAGGCAGTAAATCTTTTACAAAGATGTATCGCTATCGTGCATCTCGTTTGGCCGATACGACAACATCAACAGTTTCAGTTCCTGAGAAGCAAGTGAGAGAAGTATGAATTTTCTCCATGGTGATGGTTACTTATGATGACATAACCTGCTGCTCCGTTTGGCTTTCTGTCCCACATTATGTGGAACAACAGCACTTTTGCATTTCAGCCTCTGGTGGCGGAAATGCGAATTACAACAACAAACACAAACAAACAAAAACAAAATGTTTTCACAGATGAAAAAAAAGACACAATGTGTTTTTTCCCACCTCTTTCCCAAATGGAAAATTTGGATAAGTTGAAAATAAATATCCTTAAAATCTTTTTGAATTCGTGAGGTGAATACTCAATGAATGAAGACATTTCAAACAGACTATTCCAACACAATCCAGAGTCTGACAGGGTACTTTGTGCTATTTCAGTGCTTAAGATAAGGTGTTTACTCACCCAGCAGGTCGGCCCCGTCATCCACGTCCCCTATGATGTCATTGCCTGCAGAAGACAGTTCTTCAAACAGAGATTCTGTGTTTCGGTCAAACGCCATGTTCTCGATCCCTTTAGTAGGAGTGCTAGAAGAAGAAGAAGTACAGGAAGTGATGCTACGCTACCTGAGAGCTTTTAAAAATGGCCTCCCGGCAGCGAGTTCTTTTCCACTACCTGCAGGGTTTGTATCCAATGACATCCATGTCCAGCTCAGGGGTCGTCTCAATGATATCCTGCACATCTGAGCTCTTCTCATTTTCAGGCAAACCTGCATTGCGCACAGCAGACGCATAAACACCAAAGAGACAGAAGGATACGAGTGAGTTTGCGAGTGAAAAAACCCAGTGTTGGTGCTGAAGACCTCTGCAGCACAAACAAAGACAGAGACGACTGGTGAATGTGACTCTGAGACTTCCATGATCTTTGACCCTACCCGCTGATATGGACCCGGTCCCCGGCGCAGCCCGCTCCTCCGTGCTCTTACTGCTGCCGTCGGAGGCGGTGCTGGACATCGGTGGGGCCGACTTGGAGCCGGTGAAGACCGACAGCTCATCCTGCAATGCAGAAGAAGCTTAAAAACAGCAATATTACACGTGGCGATGCAAAGACGAGGCTAAAACAATGGAACAAATAAGATAAAAAACACATACATATGTTTGGATCACAAAGATAACAACAAAATAACACTGTTTAAAACTATAAAAGGTTCGAGGTTTACTACACACACTATGCACGTGTAGAATAAAAGAATAAAAGTCCAATTCCTCTCAGGAACATTGCTTAGAGCACCTTCATTAACTCTAAGTGAAAATCTACCCCCAAGAAACACCACGAGAGACAGAAACACAAACGGGGAAGTTGACACACAGGGCACAGACCGCAGAGGGGGCGGGGGGGGGGGGGGGGGGGGGCTTCACGCAACAACATCAACAGAAGTTCAACATGAACACATTCCACCCAGAAGATCCTCAAAAACTACAAGAAAGATCACGAAGAAACTGCACACAAAGTAAATCAGCTGCACAACTACACAGACAAATACAGAACTGAAAGCCACTATTTGCACGTATGACGCTACGTTATTGTGCAATGAGAGACACGGATGTTAGTTCTGTGGGAACATCTGCACGGATGAAGCAAATTCACAAAGAAGTGTGTGGAATCTCAACGTCGTGCATGTTAATGGCAAAGAATAACAGAGACCAGATGCAACCACGCTGATAGGGATTTTTTTTTAAAGATTAACAATTAAAATAATTAACCGATTCCATCCGTGACACAGCTGATGGTTTTGTGCACTTGAGATTTGTTAAAAGCCGCCAAACAATGACTCCCTCACACAGGACGTGGTTGCATGTAGCACGATCTAGCGCAGGTGGCCTGTGAAGTGACGGTCTATGAAAGCACAAAGTGAGAGGCGACGCCGTTGAAATGATGAAACAGGGCAGTCTGTGTGTGTGTGGGAAGGGGAGGGGGGGGGGGGGGTCAGGAGGGGTCGGGGGGGCTACTAAAGCCCACACACACGCAAACACAAACAGTGTGCTGTGCTCGGCACTTCCGCCGGTTCGCCGCTCATCCAACTACCTTGCAGTCATCTGCCAGTGAATTCCCCCAAGTAGAGTCCTGCGCACCATTACCCTCCTTTGCCTTGGGGGGGTTGACAAAGTCCAACTGCTTTAGGTAGAGGCAAGGAGGGGGAGGTGGGGGGGCGAGAGTAAAAATGAAGCTCACATGTGCAGAAGCAGTTCAGATGAAATGCATAAGCTACAAAGTGTGCATGTCTCTGATGTGAATGGGTCAGTATCTCACGACAGTGTGTGTGTGTGTGTGTGTGTGTGTGTGTGTGTGTGTGTGTGTGTGAACGGACCAATAGATTCATCATTTATTAAGTTCCATCATCCTCCTTTTTAATAATTTTAATTACATGATGTCCCCATCAAATCGATGTTTTACAACGGCGACTGATGGGAACATTTGTAGGATGGAAACAAGTAGTTGGTGTTTAAATAGACCAGATCATTTGCTGCTTTTCCTTATCTTATAAAAAAAGACATCCTGTACTTGGAGTGCTGTGTCAGAACTGAACACGTTACTCATCGAAGGAATTTGGGAATGTTTGCGTGTCAATAAACAGTGAAGAAAAAGTGTGTATCACAAATACTTAAATATTTAAGAAAGAATAATTAAATGTATTGTACCGGTTACATATACCCGCTTAGAACAGATGTTTCACAAAGAAATCACAAGTGATGCAGCGTCGTTCCTCGAGGCTCCGCCCACTCCCGTAAATAAGCTCGGCGTCTTTGTTAACTCCAAGAGCCTGTGTGCATCTCAAAGCCACTCATGTTCAAAGGGGGGCGGCTCAACAATAGCCGTCCCGCAGCACTGATTACATAAGAACCGATCACGTTCCACAGCGGAGGCATCACTCCCAGCATGCATTGCGCCGCAGAGCCGATGTCCCAGTTTTAACAAAGTATAAAAACAGCTTAGTTCCATCCGAGGGATCATAACCACAATAATGTCTGTATTAAAAGAATGACTCTGGATTCTAACCTGCACCCGCAGGTTTCAATAGAAATCCATCCAGTCTGAACGTGAATACATTAACACGTCAGAAACAGACACGTTCTCATAGTGATCAATGGCTACGGAGGAGGATGTGTGCAAAGAGACCCGTCAGACGCCTTCTAAAAACGCCGAAGAGACATGAGAGCCTCAGCATCAGAGGTTTACTATTTTAGGATCAAAGCCCAAACTCCTCCATCTTCCAGCACTGGCAGGAGGGTAAAAACACTCAGCCAATAAAAAGGGATTAAGAGGATCAGATCATTCCCCATTTTGTGCCTTTGGTTCAGTGTATGTTTTTTTCTGTGAAAAGCACATTTAATCATCACGTGTGAAAAGCATTACCATTTAAAATCATCGTGATTCAGGGTGGAGTTTACCATGTGATCACATAGGATGAGCAAATCACAGCAGGAGAAGGTAAAGAAATACTAAACTCTTCCCCCGTTGCATTTTTACGTCGGTAAATCATAGATTATTAGACACGCTCTTCCTGTCTGAAGGGGTCAGCACTGGAACAAGTCCTCACGCTCCACCTACTGGGACTGAAGCTCACGCCAAGGAGCCGTCCACACGCCTACCTTGAGGCTGGTGTTGGAGCGCGCCGGCTCGGTGAACCTCCAGCCCTCCGTGCCCGGTGTCTCCGCCCTGGCCAGCGAGTCGGGGATCAGCAGAGACGCTCCACCGGGGGACGGGAAGATCCCCAGAGAGAGGGGCCGCTCTCTCCTGGACGGGAAGAAAGAAACATACTCATTTGGTCAAAAGGCGCCAGTTGACAAATGGTGAGACAAGATCTCTATAATTTGTCCCCTTGATAAACGTTTTTTTTTTATCTATGAAAATCTTTGAAAGTGCGACATAATATCTCTCCGGTCGTAATGTTGCTTGAAAATAATTCCCACTGTGCTTAAATTGTATTAAAATATGCTAAATACAGAAAAATATACATCTTTCAATTAAATAAAGAATATAGATTTTTGCATGAATGTGTCCAGGAGGACACACACAGAGAGCGGCACCGGGAAACTCTGGCATTGATGAGAATGTGAATGTTTGCGAGGCATCACGGTCCTTCTATCCATCCAACACGCGGAGAACGCAGCATCAGTACCAACTGATACCTGCCGTGGTCTTACCTGACTCGGGCGACTGCGCTTGACTCCGAGGTCTCACTTATCTGCTGCAATTTGATCCTCTCCACGTGCTCCATGTAGTTATGGATCATCTGCAGAAGTCAAAGCAAAGAACCAGAAGAATTTAGTCATTATTTCCTTCCTAACACCCCCCTCTCACCCCCTCTCACCCCCCCCCCCCCCTCTTACCTCTGAGTGTCGCTGGTGGAGTGAGTTGTATTCTTTCTTGAGCTCCAATTCACGTTCTTCTAACCTGCCAACTGAACCAGAGTACAATACTGCTCAGTTTCAGGACGTGAAAACAGGGACCAAACTGTTCTTGTGAAATATTTGCAGATTGTTTATTTTTTGTTATATCTTATTTGCACAAAAACTGTAAAAATGTGCTCAGGCCACACCCCCTAAACAGCAAATCATCATTCTCACACGAAGAGTTTTGTGCAGACTAAACAAACGAGACATGAGCTTTAGAGAGTATCCAGTCCTAATGCTAAGCTAGGATACCCAGCTGCACTATATCCTATCATAGTGGCCTTGAATCGTCACTACAAAGCGATTTATAAAAACTTTATAAGACATGCTTCGTAACTCATCGGAGTACATGTAAGCGTGCAAAGCGTGCGATGCACGGGGGGGGGGGGGTGTAATCTCTCTAAAATGGGTTTGAATGCAGAGTTGATTTATGGAGTAACAAAACGAGCAAATCCCCCGCTGGCGCGTCAGGTCTAACCTAATCCACATAGAGAGCTCCTCCCGCAGACGGGATACATCCAGCATAAAGCCTGGATACTATCAATTACAGCTGCTAAAGCTTCGCCACGTTGTATGACGCTGTCCTTATCTGTGTGTGTGTGTGCTGGCATTACACAGGTAATGCAGTGAGGTGTGGATGGCTGTAAGGAGTAATCCCTCCTGCGTGTTCGTGGTAGAGCTGTCAAAGTTTGGCAAATAAGTGCGAAGAAGCGGATATTGATTGAATTAATAATTAATTTATCTAAAAAGCTGTTTAACACCAACCCCAGTGAAGACACATCTGATCAGTGTGGGAGCTGTTTTACAGCCATTTAAAGTCCATTAAACATAGTGGCAGACATGTGCTGGGGGGCCAAGAGGGTGAGACATGTGTATAATAAGTCCTCATCATCAGATTGCTGGATGCCTTTTGTCTGAGAACGGCGAGACATAAAGGAGAAAGACACACAACAAAAGGGATTATTCATCCGTCTCTTTAGGGCCACGCCAGGAGAAAAGAAAGCAAAGTCCAAAGCGTGAGAATAGCTTTGAAGAAATCTTATTTAGTGTCACTGCCCATCGTCAGCTGTGGATTCTGTCCGGGACGACGCAGCTGCTGCGACACGCAGTCATAAAGGAATGGTTTACTATTCAGTGGGAGGAGCCATTGGTTGAACCATTTACGGTGTGCGTGAATACTCAATACTCATTGATCTATTTTCCCAACTTCGGTGAATACTTGATGTAAAATGATTCAAGTCACATTTTCCAAAATGTTGAGCCACTTATGTTTGCTTTGTTAATCGTTCTGCTGTTCTGTTATGTTTTTTTTCCCCATTACATTTTTCAACCTCATATATTTAGACAAAGACAAAGATTTTTTTCTGTGATTTTTCTTGACCTAATAAATTCAGGTTGAAAAAAACAAACAGAATTTTTTTTTTTTGATAAACCAAACATTGTGCAACTTTGCTTTGTTAATGTTGCCATTAACATAACATAACATTTTTTTTGTCAGGACATTTTTCATGGACAGATTTTTCCATGAAAATGTTCAAACAAATATTTTGAGACTTTTTTTCTGATGATATTTTTTGACCTAATATATTTTGACTGTTTTTCCATTTCATTTTCCAAACTATATTAGGTCGAAAAATGTCACGGAATTTTTTTTTAATCATTATTTTGTTGAAAACTTTCATGGGGAAAAAAAGTCAAAATGTCAGATCAAAATATATCATTGAAAAAAAAGTCTAAAAATATTTGGTGGAAAAATGTCATAGAAAAAACATATTTGGTTGAAATAGGTCAGGGGCATTTTCTCACAGCTTTGTGTGAGTGACTGAATCACTTTAACCGCCTGTGTTGCGTTGCCACTAGATACCAGATCAGTCATAGTGGGAATCCACTTTTTCCACCAGACCGAATATGAGCCAATCACACTCGCTCCATTCCTTAATCCACCAATGAGATGGGCGGTAATGCAGTGTCGCATTAAGAGGACGTGAATAACAGAAATCCTATAATCCCATTACTGTTACTTACCCCAGCAAAGAGGGAGACAGAGAGTGTGAGTCTGTGTGTAGAGTTGTGTTTCTGTGTGTGTGTGTGTGTGTGTGTGTGTGTGTGTGTGTGTGTGTGTGTGTGTGTGTGTGTGTGTGGGCGCTCACTCTGGTCGGCGTAGTTCTTGATCTTGAGTTCCAGTTGCCGTGAGTGGGACTCCTTTCTGTCCACATGGTTCTGCAGGTCCTTCTTATCCTGCTCATGCGTGTCCTCAAACTCAATGAACTTCTACTCAGGAACGCACACACACACACACACACACACACACACACAAACACAACGAGCGTGGTCAGACTCACTGGCCCTTAATCCCAAAGCCATCAAAACTCATGTAGTCAGATGCAAGATGAAGGGTCAATCCGGTTCGCTTTATTATTTATTGACATATTAGGAAAAAAGATAAGAACTTGAGCTAAATAATGTGTTTCTTTGTCTTATTAATGTGATTAAAAGTTAAAGAAACTTTTAAAAAAGTTAAAGAACTTTTCTTATATGAGACATATTGAGTAGTATTAGATTAATAATGTCATTTTACACAAAGATACATAAGCATTGGAGGGGCAGGATTTGGACTGGAGTTCCTCCCAGTTTCCTAATGGGAGGACCTCTGAGAGTGTGTCAGCGTCCACATCCTGTCCAGCGGATGTTCCTGCCCTTCCTCTTCCTCTGGATGCATGAGGCCTACCGCAGTCTGCTCGGTGGCTGACAAACCCAAATATACTTTGTTCAATGACAAATTACCCTATTTTTCCCATATGCAGCAAAACCATGTGAATCATTTAAACAACAACAACAACCCTGTGGTCCTACTTGATTTGGGGTATTTACACATAAATGAGGCAGACTGTGAATTAGTTTTATTGATGTAAACAGGTGTCGAGACGCCCCAGACTCAATCAGCACCAAATGTAATGTTCGTCATCAACATCGTAAGTAATTTGCACTGATTCATTACATGTCTTTTTCTCCTGATGACATTAGAGCGCAGAGGAAACTGGGTTGTAGTAATAACAGAGCAGGGAGGATGTGATAATACCACGGAATTTACATCCGTGTGAATTCTCCGTCTCGATTTAGCAACCAATCAATGAGCAAGCTGGTGTTTGGTCAAAACCTCTTCTGGTGGAGGTTCCCTTCCTGCTTGTGCGTGACAACGGATCACATGACCTGGAAGTAATGTTCTCCAACAGACTGCTCAGGAGAAGGGGACAAACTGCTCCTCATTTCCAGGGCGGTCCTGAAGCACACTGAGCATTTACTGCACATATGAAGGATACGCACTGTATGCTCGCAGTGTGCAGCATGTGTGCGAGTGTTTGTGTGCGTCCGGCTGTCACGCGGCTTCACTGTCAATGAGTGTGCAGAGACGTCTACGTGTCCACAGCACACTGTCCCCGATGTCCCCGATGTCCTGATGCCCCGAGTCAAAAGAGCAGGGACAGACGGTCTGAGTCTCTCTTCAATTCAAGGCTCATGGCCTGGAGGATGATTCACACACGCCTTTTCACATTTGATACACACAGATCTTCTAATGACACAATCACACACATCAGGGCGTGAGGTTTGCTGGCAGCGTCTGATCACAAATGAGTGACAGTTTTGGTACAAAATCTCTCGTTTAGTTGCGAAACCACTCGATTTCACTTTTAAAAAGAGTAAAACAAAGTCAGCTCACGTCACACGGAGCTTCTAATTGTCTCATCCAGATTTACAACAGAAAGAAAGGTGCGTTAACTTAGATATGGAGAACGGAGAGAGTTCAGAGGTTCGTGTATCGGTACCGGTGAGAAATGAACTAAGAACCAGTATTTAATAATTCAGCTTAAATGATCCTGCTCAGACGTGATCTCATAAAGCCCGAATGTCTTCAGTTCCAACAGCATCCCGAACACAGAGCAGACTTTCTATGGCCTCTACGAGCTGATTGATTGATGGCGTAAGTGATGAATATGGATGAAGTTCTGCACACAGAAGGTCGTGTTGGCGACGACCCCCCCGTCAGTTAAAAAGGTGTTTGACCCTAAAACACAGTGATGTGAGCAAATGATCCCATCGCTTGTGTCTTATCAAACATTATGTTTTACAGTGATACCCCAAAAACGCTGAGTCACATCACCTGCGGTTTCCTCAGCCGGGGTCTGATGGTGTGTGTGTGTGTGTGTGTGTGTGTGTGTGTGTGTGTGTGTGTGTGTGTGTGTGTGTGTGTGTGTGTGTGTGTGTGCGTGTGTGTGTACGTGCCTTTGTTGAAGCAGCGCTAATACACGGAGAGGACCGATTCAGCCCGACGTGACACTTGTTTACATCCACGTCTCGCTCCGTGGCGGGACGGGTGGGTGATGGGGGGTGGGGGTGGGGGGGTAACGGGGGCGCTCACCTCCTCCGCCTGCTTCCTCAGCGCCTTCTCGCGCTCGTACTGGGTGATGAGCTGCTCGTTGTCCTCCTTCAGCAGCTCCAGCTCCACTTCGTGCTCCTGGTTCTCCGCGAACACCGAGTCCAGGTTCTCCAGCACCGCCACGACCAGCGGCATCAGCTCCTTCACCACGTCCTCGTCGTATTTGCCGATGAGCCTCTCGAACTCGCGGTAGATGGAGTTGGCCAGGCCCGACACCCGCTCAGACATCATCGCCGATGTCCCCGGGTCGTCCTGGTACACGACTCCGTCGTCCAGCTCCATGTTTAGTCCCTCTCCCTTCCGCGTCACGCCGCCACCGCGGACACGTTATCGGCTTGACTGCGAGCAGCGTCTCATCCGACACGCGTACCGTTGGACATTGAGGACATTACGCGGCTGGGATGCAGGAGAGACGATACGTGGATGTCTTCCCCCTTTTTCCCTTTACTTGTCCCTTGTTGCTTTCACGGACTGTGTAAAACCTCGTATTTTCGAATTTCACTTGAACGCCAAAATCGCAGTAAGGCGACCGGAAATGTTTTTTGATCTTGTGGGAATAAATCTCATATTTTATTGAACTATAGTGAAACAGCCTGGCACCATCATATGTGTTGTTAATATACCAATATAACAGAGAGACAATTATAATGGAGAAAACTAAAAAATATTTTCGTCGGCGTTGTCTTTTAGTTGAGCGATGTCCGATGGTACCTGAAGCCAGCATCAACAGCTGAGTTGTTGACCAGCTCACGTGATGACGTCAAATCACGCAAACAACGTAAGATTAGTTGACATTTGTGTGGCAAAACGCATAGAAGATTAAAACAAACTCCAATCAAATTTAGGAAGAGATTTTGTGAAGATATCGCACAAAGTCATTATCAGTTTTTTACATTTGGTCATGAATAAAAATACAGATGATTATCAATCCAGACTCATTTGAACACAATCTAAAAACACCTTTTATATTACTTTTCCTTAACAAGCACCTCTGGTTTCCCTCTGATGGAATCAAGCTGAAATTATTCCCACAATAACTTTAGTTAAAATTTAATTTAAGCCACAATTGGCCAATTCAAGCCCTGGTGCAGTTTTGGGGGTTTGTTACTGCCTTACCAAATAATACACAATATTGTGTAATACTGCGTGGGATAGTTCAAAGGGATTACATTATAAGATAATACAGAGAATGGGAAAAGGAATACAATGAAAGGAGACTAGATACAAATGTTTTTTGTTTATGTCATTTATTGTGGGTTTACCTAAACAGCAGTACTCAATAATTACTGGGGGACTGGAACATGGACATTACCACCTAAATTAAAAAAGCATAACTATCAAAATAATAATGCAAAAACTTGAATGCATGGTGAGGGCGATACAGCCTAATATACTGTATTCAACTATTAGGAGAGGCGAGACCGTTAGAGAGCAGATAAGATAATGATCACAAAAATAAAACCCAAGTCCATTTCAATATAATTATATCCCCACAAACAGACTTTTTTGAAGCTGAGATGAGGCAAGATTTGCCTCAGCAGTATTTTAGGTTGTTGGCTGGTTGACAAAGTTTTCTCCAGAGTTAATGATATGTTTCAGTGCACTCAGGATCAGTGAATCAATGTCATCATTTCTTTCAATCTCTAAGTTGTAGTTCTTCACAGGAAAGATGCAGTTTAGTGGAAAGCCCAGTCCCACACTCATTTTGTCCATCTAATATGAAAAACATTCACGTTTAAGAAACACCGCTCAATGCTTATTTTTAGATTTCAATTTTAAAATGTTTCCAATTTAATAACGACATTCTACCAACTCATGAAATAGAAACCTACCAGTTCCTTTATGTACTTGCTCTTATACACGTTCTTTACATCGGAGCGGACCTCTGGACAAGCCTCATCAATTTTAGTGAGAACAGCCAGCACAGGAATCCCTGCCAATACAACATTTAATACAACTCAATCAAATTGATGTTTGACAGGTTATTTGATTCAATCTTTGAACCACAAAAAAAAAAACCTTACCCAAGTCTCTAGCTGCAAGTCTGATCTGCCTCATCTTTCTCTCTGATTCATCATTCAGTATATTTGATGTTTTGCCATCAATGACACAAACCAGAACATGAACTTTGTCCTCCAGGGTGGGGCTCTTGTTGTAGTATTGATCATCCTCTGATATTTCAGAGTACGGATGGAACTGTAAAACAGCGTAAATCAAAGAATAACTTGTGCAAATAGTTCTTTAAACATACTGTATATTTACATAAATACAATTCTTGATACAAACAGAAAGGGAAGCTGGATGGTTTTATTGAAATGCATCAACAATACTCAATGATGTCAGTAATTAATTGCACTGTACTTTGTAACCGTCTTTTATGTGTCCCTTCATGTCCAGTTTGACGTCTTCCACACGAACTCCTTGTGTTTTTGACCCCTCGATGCCCATGATGTCAGTGAAGACAAAAGGGTAAAATGTTCCTTTTCCTTCTCTGTTGATTTTGTAGGTTCGGTGCTGTGAAACAGAAAAACACAGATATGATGACATCATTGAAACTTAAAAGTCTACGAGGAACTTTATCTCATGCTCATTAATATTATCACAAGCTGCTCAAAGTGCTGCTCGCCTGATCTGTGTCCTGCAATTCTGTTTAGAAGGGATTCGTACTTTTATGGTGCAGGATTTGTGGGAGTTTGCATCTGCGAAAGCTCGACGAGAGACCGTTCCTCGTAAAGCACTTTCGACAGAGTTGATGAAGCTGGACTTTCCAGAACCAACAGATCCGTACAGCAGAACTCTGAGCTGTTTGACTTCTTCGTTAAGAGGCTTATAATCCTTCACACACTGCAGGACTTCCTTTTTTTGGCTGTTCGTTAAAGAAAAGGTAAGATTATATGTCACGTCTTTTCACCGCACTTCAACATTGTTATCAGTTATATTTATGTATTTTATCGTAGCTGCACTGTTGTCAGAGGCACCATGAGTCAAACACACCACTCACCTCCATTGTATTTTCCTCCACTCTTCAATCAAAGCTGACAAGTAGAGGGCACATGATGATGTAATATAACCACAACACAAATGAATAATCAATCACTTGTATCTCTGTACATTTATTAAATGTATTTTTGCATCTTAGAACGTTCAGGATTTTATTTACAACTTTTGATCGACTCTTCCCGCTTTTGATGAGTAGACAAGCAAAGTATTCTTTTGAGTTTAAACAATGTTCTGTAATGATGTGAGTATCTTACGTTCAGCAGCAGGAGCAGCTTTTGACTGTTTTCCACCCATGGCTACAAAAGGACAGTAAGGCAACATTTAAACAGGAAGCATTATCACACATCATTTATTATCAAATTGCGTACGTTCAAACATGTGTCAACATTTAAAACACAGGTGCTGCACCAGCAAATAATTTTTTCTTAACGAATATGTGTCATTTTAATTGACTCTGATTGTTTAATTGTTTAATCTCTCAACAATTTTACAGGTTTAACTTTTATCTGAATTGATAATATTCAAAGAATCCCTGCACTGTTTCGTCTGTAAAAAGAAAAGGTGATGGTTCAATGAATCATTATCACTTTGAAACATTTTTTAATTTTGGCATAATTAAAAGCACTTCTGCAATGGATTGAACATTTAGGACAGAAATGATGACAGGTCAAGACTCACCGATTCTCTTTGCTGTAAAAGGAGACAGTAACATGCAGATGTTCATGCATTTTTCTGGAGAATGATTGTTGCTAATGCCTAAATTGAAATAATAACTTCAACTCCTACAGATAAAAATGCAAATGAAATACTGTAATTACATTTATTTGTGGAGAGATTTTTTCAAACTAGAAAATGAAAGCGTGGCCATATAGGGTAGTAGGAAGTATGCAGCGTTAGAGATGATGACAGGAAACAACCTGCAAAAAACCTTCAAGACGACGGTCACAAATCTGACCAAAATATTATATTACTCTAAAGTTATGTCAAAGCACACTGAAATAAAATAAAAGTCAATACAATTTTAGAGAGGTAAGAGGTTTTAATATGTAATTTTCCACCCCACTGTACATGCTTCTATTTCACTTTCAATTTAATCTAATTTGCTGTTCTATTGCATTTTATTGTATTGTGTATATATTGTGCATTTGTCGTGCATTCATTTTTCATTTTAATTTCTGTATTGCTACTGCTACACATACATTTCCAGTATATATGCCCATCTATCTATAGATCTATGTGAATCACTGCTTTTATAAAAGTCTAAAAGTAAAAAAGAAAAAATTTGTATCAACCTTGTGAAGATATGTAGCTCAACTTAATATATTGATCAGGGTGATAAAACGTTATCTGGCGCTGGAAGGTAAGACGTTCATTCACTTTCCTTTTTCTAGCACTGGATCTATTGGTTGTTTACATCTGAATAACACTATGAGAATAATGATACTACACTACAATGATATTTGTCATCAAAATATTTGTTAGACATGATATAAATTATTTACCTTTGTATCTGTGGCTCTGCAGAGTGCTGCTTCAGTAATGGTGGCAGGTTGAACCCCTTTATGTAGGATGTATGCTTTCACTTTCACATACAGACAATCATGTGACTTACAATCATAAAAGGAGAAGAATAGGATGAGAATGATTTCACAACATTTAATCTTGATTTTCTGTAATATACAGCACTGTATAAGACAACCAAACTGATGGATTACTGATTTATATAAAGCAGTAATCCATCAGATTGGTCGTTAAAGTAATTAGGATTGTTCTTTTTTTTACTATAAACAAAATGTTAATGAAAAAGCATGAACTGTGATATAGTTTATTTTGTAGTATGCACTTTGCAGAAATACCTAGCAACATGCTGAATTTGTCAACCTAAGACAGGATAACAGGATTTGTGTCACAATGTGAATGTCAACATTGAGAATAAAGAGACATTTCTGTACTCAAATTCTGAAAATTGAATTGCAACAACAAACACAAAGCCAACAATAGAAACGTACCATGGGAACTCTGTCTTCCAAAATGGGACATGATTTGTAGTCAAGTACTTGTTCTTATATACTTGGTCCATATTTTGTTTCACTACAGGAAACGCTGCATCAACCTTGGTCAGAATAGCCAGTTGGGGAATTCCTGTAAAGACAGAAACATAATCTGTTCTACTTTGCTGGTGTTTGATTCATGAAAATATATCTGACTCTTTCAGTAGACTCATGACCATTGAGATCTCTGCTCTTACCCATTTCACTGGCTGTCATTCTGACTTCTCATCTTCATCACAACTTCTACACTTAATATAGACACTGAGTCAGCAGGAATGACACCAGGACGTGTCCTCCAAAGTGGGACATGAGTTGTAGTATTTGTCAGTCTTCTTAAGCTGGAGCCAAATGTTTTGATCATTTGAAAAACAAATGTGAAGCTGAAAGTGTTTGTCTTAAACATTGAAAAATGCAAAAATGTATTCAAAGTGGATAAAAGTATTCTTGGGTTGAATATAGTTTTGACTCAGTTCCATCATTTTTCAATTAAATATTTTTTTTCCATTCTTCACATTTTTTAGATTCCCTTTTTTCACATTCAGATCATTTTTTTTCACATGGACTTTTGACCCTGATGTGGCTTGGGGGCGGGGCATCAACGGAGAGAGTCAGAATCACGAGAGTCACTGCGGTCGAGAAACGGCACGTAAAGATCGATCGTCATATTCTTGGTTCTCCATTTTCACTTCAAAAGCTTTTACAAGGAATCACTGCTAACTGACGGTGGACTGATCCCCTTTTATCAGTAAAAACTAATGGAGTTTTTAATTTTTTTATTTGAAATATTTTACAAAAAATGTACAAAAAAGTAAAATTTTACTCAGCACCACCTGAGAGACATCAGGCCATTAGTGGGCTACATAAAGGCTCCCGGGCCCAGTGTTAAGGGGTTCTCTTCGTCCTGACAACGAGCAGACTGTCAGTATTTAGAGTCTGCATACATACAGACCACCATTGTGTGGAGGAAGTATGTAAGGGTTCTCTGACATTTATGTTCCTATCTTTTCTCAGTTATGTGGATAGAGAGGGAGGTCAGTATTGTTTTTCCTTTTCCCACGGTAGGGCAGAACGCCTTCGTTTTCCAGCTAGTGGGGTGGTTTTGTTTATTGTTTTGGCCTTTGAGACCCTGATGCTTTTAGTTGACTTTTGTGATAAATAAGTTAATAAATTGTATTTACTTTTGTTGAAACTTTGCGCACGCCTTATTTGTTCCACCTTATGCTGTTCCACCTTTGCCAAGCCTACCTTTTATCCAACATTTTTGTGTTACATCTGTGCAGCCCTAGGCACGATAGGCAAGTGTATAGTGTTACAGTTATTGAAAACTTTGAGTTTCGACGTTTTTTAGATAACAAAAGGAGGAAAACTGCAGACTGGCCACAGTTTTGCATTTTGTTATTTGCCATTAGAGTGTTACCAACCTGAATTAAAATCCTGCACAGTTTTGGTACATTTAGCATTATCATATGAAAAAAAATTGCCACGAAGTTGCATGGAGAAAAAGGCAAAAGAAAGGGGATAGAAAGTCGAAATTATGAGATAAAACGTTGTCAAAAAACAAACGCCCCCCTTCGGTGATCGTAGTGGACCGTAGATGACAACCAGCTACAACCATCATTTACCATCATTACCGGCACATTAAGAGCAATGCGTCCAGCTCGCAAACCGGTCCGTATTTGAAAAATACCGAGGAAAAAGTCTGAATCTGTGAATATCTTGCCAACTTTCAATAGGGATCGACTTTTTGAAAAAAATAAAATCATGAGGTTGTAGTGAATGTGATATGTGATATACAAGATATGCGCAGGCGCCTCCATAGTTCGGTAAAGTTGGCAAGATATTCAGATTCAGACTGACAGACCGGTCTGCGAGCTGGACGAATTGCTCTTAATGTGCCGGTAATGGTGGTAAATGATGGTTGAATACATACATGAATATTGTCGTGCTTTTTTCCCTCCATATGATAATGTGAAATGTACAAAAACTGCGCAGGATTTTAGAATGTGTGACATTTTACAAACAGCGCCCCATTCACTCTGTGTTGTCACTTCACAAACATAGCACCATGTCTGTGTCCACTAGTGTGTTATTACAGTAGTGTGTCCTCTCTGTGCAGGAAGAAAACATGCAATTCTAACAAATCGAGCATCTTAATTATGTTTGACCGTAAACTGTCTATAAGAAGTAGGCGTATAGTCACGTTTTGAAGCGTTTTGAGTGTGATCAAAAAAGTTTGAAATAACTTTGTTAAGTTGAATTCATTTGAACTCACTGACAACTGAATGAGAAAGTGTTCAAGTTGTAAGACGGAAACTCAACAACGACCAGACAACAACCTGTCAATCACTAGTTAGCCCCGCCCTAAAGATGGACTGGATTAATTTGGCCGTAACAATATTTTCTTTTTGTTGAAAGGTTTCACGGCATTTCCGCTTTTTCAGACCTTTGCTCTAATGATTCCTACGAAATTAAGTTTTTACGTTTTTTTTCGTCCTGTAGCGCCAGTGTTACAACCAAGTGACTCACTGTGGACGAGAAACACACAACACATAAAGTTCAGGATCTATCATCGTATTCTTCGGTCTCTATTTTCACTTTAAAAGCTTGTGCAAAGAACAGTTCCTGTTCCTCACTTCCCCTTTTATAGGTAAAAACTAATGCAGTTCCTAATAATATGTGTTACTGTTGTTATTAAAGACTTTCCAGTTTGAGATTTGATAACTAGGTTTGAGGATAAAAAATACTTACTGCACTGACTCAGCAAGACCAGCAGAGGCTGCCAATAGCAAAGCAACTGTAACTTACTAGTGAGGTTCTGTTTCTTTCTTTTCTATTTCTATCTTCTTATTGATGCTATTAAGGCATCCAGACATGGAGGGTTTTAAGGTAGACCAGAGGTCGGATTCTTCTCATTGTGTCATGGTAAATGGTACTTTGATATCAATGTAGATGTGAGAATTGTGACACATCATCCTTTTTCCATTACATTACAGGTCATTTAGCTGACCAAATGGACTTATATTACACTTTAAACCTTTTAACAGTTTGCCCGGGGAGCAATTAGGGGTTAGTTGTCTTGCTCAGGTACACTTCAACTTGACACATGAGGCAGCCGGGACCCAAACCACCAACCTAGCGGTTCCCAGCGCACCCGCTCTACCCCCTGCGCCACGACAACCCCACATGCATCTTCAGAAAGCTTCAATGCATGTGAGACACGTGTATTAATATTTGTCTTCTTGTGTTGATCAACCAGCTTTAAAGTTAATAGGAACGTTTTTATTATGTTGCATTCTACTTCTGTCAAAACCTCAAACAGTTTGTGAACACTATTTATTACATGGTGACATGGTGATGGCTATATGGGAGAATGACATTCATAAGGTTTCATCAAACTTTGTGAACGCGTGTGCATGTGACTGTAAATGTGTGTGTGTGTTGGTGCTCACTATGGTCGGCGTAGTTCTTGATCTTGAGTACCAGTTGCTGTGAGTGGGACTCCTTTCTGTCTACATGGTTGTGCAGGTCCTTCTTATCCTGCTAGTGCGTGTCCTCAAACTCAGTGAACTTCTACTCAGAAACGCAGACGCACTCAAGAACAAACACACAACGAGCGTAGTCAGACTCACTGGCCCTTAATCCCAAAGCCATCAAAACTCATGTATTCGGATGCAGAATGAAGGGTTAATCTGGTTCTCTTTATCATTTCTTGACATATTAGGAAAAAAGAACTTGAGCTAAATAATCTTTATTGTCTTATTAATGTGATTAAAAGTTAAAGAAAACCTAAAAACATTAATGCATTAGCAACTTTTCTTATATGCAACATATACGTAGTATAATTACACACTTGAAGAAAACACTCATAAAAGTACAAGTACCCAAAAAATCTACTTAATTACAGTAACGTGAGTATTTGTAATTCGTTACTTCCACTTCTGAGCCCCACCCAAACAACTTGAGTGTCCTGCAGGAAGACAAAGGGCCTTCTGCAGGCATTATAGATCAGTGTGAGATTTGGTCTAAAGAGGCCTTATTATTCTTCTCCTATAGCCTTAACTTCATTGTGTTCAAAAGGTCGGTAAAGCTCAAGTCCACGCCCAAATTGGGTAACCCCCCCCCTCGGAAACACGGCTCCTGAGCTGCCTGAAACAGCTCGAATGGATTTTCTCTTTACTTTAATATTATGAGTCACAATGTAACTCATTTGCAAAATATGAGTAATAAATGCCCTCAAACAAAGCAGGAGGGACGGAAGCTGGAGCTCTGTGCCATGCGTTTGCCCCAGGGAGTCCCTTAACACGGCTGTGATGTCACCAAGGTGATAAATATTAAGGCCCACCCCCTCACTGCGCCTATGCTTCGTGGCAGAAGGTAACACCTTCGGAGCCGTGCTGGTTTGTTGCTTTAAGGTTTGGTGAGCAGTACATAAATGACTGTGTCAAATCATCATTATAACAGTATTTCTTAAATACAAACCTGAAGCCACACTTTATGTTGTATGTGCAACCAACAAAAAAAAGTGTATTGACCTTGTAAATAAGGTCAGAAAAATAAATAATTCAGCCACGGGCAAAGAGTTTTTTATAAGTAGTATTTGAGAAAAATACATTTCATGAAATGACAAAGCAAAGCAATTTTGGAAAACAGTTGGAATTAAAAACAAAAGTACCACTAGCAAAAGACATTGGGACGAAAGCAGCATCAAACATATTTATAGTTTATTGCAGCTTCACATCTGTGATTATTTACTCATATGATTATCATTATTATTGATAATCCAGGTTTTTAACTAATTCTTTATTCCCAAAGTAATTAGGATTCTTCTTTTTTTACATCAAACTGATTTTCAAAAAGAAAAAGCATGAACTGTGATAAACCTACACATGATATAATGCTGATGTAGTTGATTTTGTGGGATATAACAAACCTGGCTGCTGAAAAGCTACGTTCCTATACAGATATTGTGTCAGTTTGAGACACATGGTCACTTTGTGAATTTAAACAAAACTACTTCTCATAAATCATGTCTGGATCAAAGCAAGTATACGTTTGTGATGTACCTTAAGTTATGTACGTGATTTCACATCAAGAACATTTGAAAAAGATTTCATAAAAATGACTAATTACCCTGCACAATTCTGTAATAGAAAGCATTTAAAGCAGTGTTGTCATGCTGTGAGGTTTGTCTCAGCAGCTTGAAGGTCTACTGCTTGTTGACAAAGTCGTCTCCAAAGCAGATCATCTGTTTCACTGCACTCAGGATCAGCGCATTCATGTCTTCATTGGTGTGGATTTCTTCGTGGTAGTTCCTCACGAGAAAGATGCAGTTTGGAGAAAGGCCGAGCAACACGCTGAATTTGTCAACCTAAGACAGGATGACAGGATTTGTGTTGTTGTTAAGTGAATGTCAACGTTGAGAAGATTTTTTCTGCATAATTTTGGAAAATTGGACTTTGCAAAAACATGTCAACAATGGAAAAAGTACCTGTTCCTTCAAGTTCCTATTTTTATATACTTTGTCCATATTCTGTTTCACTTCAGGAAACGCTTCATCAACTTTGGTCAGAATAGCCAGTTGGGGAATTCCTGTAAGGACAGAAACATAATCCGTTCTACTTTGCTGGTGTTTTGATAACAGATCTGATTCCTTCATTACACTCATGACCATTGAGATCTCTGCTCTTACCCATTTCACTGGCTGCCATTCTGACTTCTCTCATCTTCTTCACAACTCCATCACTTAATATAGACACTGAGCCAGCAGGAACGACAGACACCAGGACGTGAACTCTGTCCTCCAGAGTGGGAGATGAGTTGTAGTATTTGTCATTCGCCTTAAGCTGGACTTCAGGATTGAACTAGGAAAACAAACAATTTAAAAAAAGATAAACTTGACTATCAAATAGAGCAGCCAGACAATAGCATTTGGAATAAAAAGAAAAAAAAACAAGTTGATAACTTTAAATTCAGAGTTTTACCGTATAACCGTCTGACACGTGTCCCTTTAGGGCCAGTTTCAGGTCGTCCACGTTTACTCCCTTGTTGGTCTTTTCCTCAAGGCCCATTATGTCATTGAAAATAAAAGAGTAACAACTTTGATCGTCTTTTCTGATTTCATGAGCCGTGTACTGTGAAGAAGAAAGTGGAATTATTTGCATTAATTACATTAAAAAACAATAAGTGAGCAATTCAAGTAAATTCTAAGCTTCCATTGTCTGCACAGTAATAAACTAATGTACTACAGCAAATATCTGTGCAGTCTTTGCCAAATTGATATTTGAAAGGTTTTCTCTATCTCAGATGTTCTGTCCCAGCACTGCTAAGATACAATCTTTCTTTATAGTAATGAATGTCAAATTCAATTGGGTCCTTTTCACTGATAAACTATTTAGAATTTTTTAATTATAATCAAAGCTGTTGGGGAAGTTGATATGAACATCATCAGCTCTAAACTCTTTTCTTCTGGCTGAGTGATGCCTGCATTGGCCTACAAAGCTCAATAAATGTCCAATCAAACTGTCCAGTTTGCTACACATTAATTTTTCCAGCCAAACAGAATCCTGATGTTCTTGGTGGCCGAGGTATAAAGCTAAATATTGGAGCAGACTTAATAATCTGTGCCAATATATTGTGGACTTTGTGGAGCCCAAAGAACAGTTAAAACAAACAATTAACAAGTTATTCATACTTGTTGTGTAAAGCTGCTTCCAGAGGTTGCATCCGTTTGAGCTGGAACAGCAATTCTGTCTCTTAAAGCACTTTCCACAGAGTTGATGAAGCTGGACTTTCCAGCCCCGATTGGTCCATGAACCAGAATTCTGAGACGTTTGACTTGTGGCTTTCGAGGTTTGTAAGATTTCACAAAATCCAGATTGTCCTGGTAACCTCTTTTGAACAGAGAATACATGAATTAGAACAGAATAATATATTCGTTTAACATTTTTTATTTGATTAAATGTACAACATGTGAATCATACTCACTTTGTCACTTCCCTCCATGGCTCACTAGAAAATGCTAAAGAGAAAGTTACATATGTTAATGCGCCTTTTCTTTTTTTTTATGTTGGAATAATTACAATTTTGAATCAGTTTTGCAAAGGATTAAACATTTAGGAGCTGAAATGATGACATGTCAAGACTCACCTCCTCCCATTGCTGTAAAAGGAGACAGTAACATGTAAATGTGCATGAATTTAAAATAATTTTTCTGAAGCATGAATGTTTACTAATGCCTAAATTAGGGTCGTGACTTCAAGACACTTTCACTGAAATACTGCAATCCTATTCATTTTGGGGCAATGTTGCAAAATAGAAAAGGAAACTGCTTAACGAATAAAAGCTAAGGCATGTAGGGTAGTAGAAAATGTGCAAGGTAATAATTTATGAACAATGCAGCAGTGTTAATTTCGTCGACGAAAATGTTTTGTTAACGCCCTCTTTTCCATGACTAAGACGAGACTAAGACGTGACGAAAACGATCTTAACAAATAAAAACTATGACTAAATCTATTCTAACTTTCGTTAACGAGACGAGACGAACATGTTGGTGGTTGACGAAGTCACAATACTTTTCCCCCGTAAATTCACACGCAGCTAACAGACAACAAACCGGTGTTACACCCCTACTGGTTTTTCCACCTACTGGTTTCGCTACGCGTGCGTGTTTGTGTTCACTCCACAGCTGCAGATGTGTCCGCCTCAGTTCCCTGATTCGTCACACATTCACAAACATATTGCTGAAAATCTTCAAAACGCATCACAAATCCATTGCAGCGTTTACGATTGTATAAGTGAGCACCACATCACAGCCACGTATGAACACATTTACATAAAAAAATATATTAAAGGAAAGATCGGTACAACCTGGATTCAAACCCGGTGGATCAAAACATCAAAACATCAACCTGGCTGCTCTTTTTTTTTTTTCTTTTATTGTTTTTTTTACAAAAGATAAAATGAAATCAAACAAACTGTTTAAATTTACACAGTAGTAGAACTCACATCACGGCAACACATGCACCTAAATCAGACAGACGGAGAAGCAAAACCAAACAACACAACGAGGCAATACACCAGTACAAAATCAAATACCCACAACTCTGAAAAGTCTCCTTGGTGGAGAGGCAGGACTGCTAACCGCAGTCTATCCGTACCTCACCATCTCCCCGGATCCTTATTAGGGTGCTACCTGCAAGCAGTGCGTCACGGAGACTCACAGCAATCGCGCGAGGGGTGCGCAGGCGCGCACACAGACGTGACGGGTGGATCCTTTTGATAGAACTGCGCAGTGCAGGTGAAGGATGTGGCGGCACAGAGCAGGTGGAGGAAAACCCGCAGGACACAAGAGAGAAGAACTGGTCATGTAGCATTGCTAGTGACCAGCAAGTACACAGACAAAGTCAACAAAGTGTTGCGTTTAGATCCCTGGTCCTCATGAAGTTGTTACACCTTTGCCAGTTTGTTAAATTGCCTTGCAAATGAATGCTTTGCTATTTATTAAAATCCAAATCCTTTCATGTAATGATTTTTCACATGTCATTTATATTAGCTCACACTTCAACCATCTGTTCTTGGCCCACCTCCTCCCTCAAATTTTACAACCCACTGTGGCCCGCGAGTCAAAAGGTTTGCCGACCCCTGCTATAGACCTGTCCTAGGAGGGACATTTTTATACAAATTATACCTAAATTATACTTAAATCAACGCATACCAAATTCAAATAAAAGTCAATGCAATTTTAAATTTCAATTTCACTGATTAATTATAGAGGTGAAAGTTGTACTTAAAAATAAAATCAAAAACAAATCATAAAGATAAATGTTTCATCAACCTAATTAAGATATTGAGCTTTACTCAATATTTACATTTTTATTACTTAATTACATCTTTCAGTAGATTAATAATAACGCCATGAGAATAATGATCAGTGACGTGCAGTCAGTGTAGGCAATAAGATAGGCACTGCCTACCCTGCCACAATTCAAACATAAAAATACCATCCATCCATCCATCCATCTCCAACCGCTTATCCGGGGTCGGGTCGCGGGGGCAACAGCTCCAGCAGGGGACCCCAAACTTCCCTTTCCCGGGCCACATCTACCAGCTCTGACTGGGGGATCCCAAGGCGTTCCCAGGCCAGTGCAGAGATATAATCTCTCCACCTAGTCCTGGGTCTTCCCCGGGGCCTCTTCCCAGCTGGCCGTGCCTGAAACACCTCCCTAGGGAGGCGCCCATGGGGCATCCTCACCAGATGCCCAAACCACCTCAACTGGCTCCTTTCGACGCAAAGGAGCAGCGGCTCTACTCCGAGCTCCTCGCGAATGGCTGAGCTTCTCACGCTATCCCTAAGGGAGACACCAGCCACTCTCCTGAGGAAACCCATTTCGGCCGCTTGTACCCGTGACCTAGTTCTTTCGGTCATGACCCAACATAAGTATTACATAAAAATACTTATAACATAATTTTGTTTAATAAACTTTTATGCCGGACTTCAATAAAGTTACAATCGTGTGTGTGTGTGTGTGTGTTTGTGTGTGTGTGTGTGTGTGTGTGTGTGTGTGTGTGTGTGTGTGTGTGTGTGTGCGTGAACGGACCAATTGATTTATCATTCATTAAGTTCCATCATCCGTTTACTGTTTTGACGTGTTCACATAAAGAACAAATCAAGTAATCGGACTTTCATAACTCAGTGTCTGCCCTCTTACTGACATCCGCGAACGTCACTGATAATGATAATACACTACATACAATGACAGTTAGTAGACGTAGTAGAAATCCCTCACCTTTTGTATCTGTGGCTCTGCAGAGTGCTGTAGTGTAGTACAAGTGGTGGCAAGAAGCTCCTTTATACTGTAGGTTATGCTTTCACTTTCATTTCCTGTGAATCATGAATCATGTGCATAACACTCCGGTTCTACGCCGCACCTCAGATGAACACTTCTATTTCCTCTCCTTCCATCTCCTCCTTCACAATAAAAGCACCAACACCGGGACACTAGTGAAATAATAGCTTACACTTAGATGACTACATATATATTATACATTACATATATTAACATAAGGATTTTCTAACGAGAACCCTCACCGAAACGCAACGCAGATTTCAGTGCTTACTTTCGGTGCCTGAGGCGATTGAAAAACTTTATTTACACTACTTTGATGAAGCCGTCCGGTAGATAAAACTATATTGTCTTCTGTGTTCAATCATGACGTCAATACATCGAGACAAACAAGGAGCGTCAATCCAACATAAAGACTTTTCAATATATGTTGCATATCTGTAGTTCCTGCACAGTGAGCATACATCTAAAATTAAATTATGAATATTCCCCAAATTCCAATGAACCAATATACACCCTTTTGGCTTTTACATAGGGGAAACACTGTAATTAAACTGTAAACAGTTCATATATTGTTCAATTTGATAAACAAAATTAGCTTTGGCAATAAGAAAAAACCCTTTCTATGTTTTCAATGTATCGGGTTAGCACCGGTGTCACATTTATGTAACCCTACATAACAATTTTCTGCACCAAATAAATAATAATGACTAATTCGAAAATGTATTATAAAAAATACCAATATACACTACACAACAGTATAGTCTATCCCAAATATAGTTTAAAAAAATCTATTCTGCAGCACTTAAAAGGCTAAAAAGCTTTCCTCTTGATTTCTTATTTAAATGCGCCAAAAAGAAACCTCCGTCTATCATTCAGAGATGAACTGTTGGTCGACATCTTCAAGCGCAATCTTGTCCAGAGCAATTTGATGCAAAGACATACAGACATTGTTCGGCTGCTGCTGGGACACGGTTGACCTCAACCTTTTTAACGCGCTGAAACTCCGCTGAGGAAACAGGCACAATTATCAAGATTCTGATCAGCTTCTCCACTGGGCCAAAGAGCTGGTGGATATTTCTTTTGGTAGGGCCAGCCAATCAGTTTTAGTAAACATTCCAGGGTATCAAACACGCATTATTACTTACTTATTTATTCCAACAGTTTAACACAATAGCATAACATAATATGGGCATCTTATTCAAACAACTCAGTATATCAATGAATATATATAAATAAAACTACCACAACTGTAAATATCATATAATAAATATATATCAAAGGCTAAATATATTACAATATGAATATATGTATATAAAATCTATTAGAACTTGTATATGTATATATTCTTATACTCTATATTGAGTATACGGCGTTACTCAATATAGAGTATAAGAATCTACAGATGTAGAATCTGTAGCTTCAGGCTGATGTTTTTTTTATATTATAAATGTATCAATTGAATACAGACACTAACAATGCTTAGTTGACTGCTGACATTGGTCGAGATTAAATGGAACAGAGATAACCTTACTACTATCCCAGGGATAATATAGGCCTACTTGTCACCAGTAAATATTACTGTTAGGGAATACTGCTTAGTGTGCTATTATCATTACGCAATGTACTGTTTCATTGTCCTGTTTTAATTGCGTTAAAACAGGAAACGGTGGACTCAACTATATTTTCTCCACCAAACTGAAAAGCAACTCAATATATGGGAAGAAAGTCTAAGACACATTTGCAGACACTCGTTATCTTACGCACACATACATTCACCTGTATAAGCTGTTTTAAACCTTGAGTCGACATACCCAGTTTGGTGTATAATGCCTTTTGCTATTACTGCTATACTACTGACCTTTTTAACAAACAAGTGTCAACTCATCATGCTTACATAGTTCACTACCTCAATAAAAGGAGACTGCAAGGGGAAGTCTAGTGTGAGTTGGCTGTGATCGAGTGAAGAGTCTCGTACGAGGGATTGGACGCACCGAAGAGTCTCGAGACCCAGGACGCCTAGGGCAACCTGAACAAACCGGGACGTGAATTCATGACCGGGCCGGTGTGAAAAGTGTTCTCTTTCCTCCACCTCGTCGTCCAACGGGATCCAGGAGACGGTCACAGCGGAACAAAACACTGTAAGTAAAAAGGTGACTCCGCCGTAAGGGAGTGAATTGGACACAGGTGACTTCGCCGTAAGGGGTCCCGAGAAAGACACGTAGTCTTTAAGGGGCAACTGAATTGTCATAATGGGGAACACAACGAGTCTAAGTCTACCTTAGAGGGGGATTCCAAGTTTTTTGAAAGGACATCCCCAGGCAGCACCAACTATTTAGTTAAATGAAAAAAGAAGTATGGTTTCGAGGGTTGATTGATGGAAACGGCATGTATACAATTAGTGGATAAACTGAAAATCAGTATGTCAGGTAAATTAGGGAAAGGAAGAAGATGGAAAGAGAAACAGCTTCATGTTGCGAGGCTTTGGCTAGACCAAGCACAGAAAAGAAAAAAAGCTAAGTTAGCAGAAACAGGCAAGATCAATCCCGATCATGCAGGCGGCAGTACTCGTCGGACCGGACGAGGAGACCACCCCACCCACGCGGCGATTGCTTGACTCGGAAGTAGAAAGACAAGGGATGATAACACGAGCAGCGAAGGAAAAAGAGAGGAGGCATCAGGAGGATATAAGGGAAAGAGAGGAAGAATTAACGCTAAAGATAAATATACATTTTGAGCTCATTAAAACCCTCCTGTTGTCCTCGGGTCAAAATGACCCGCCACTGTGTTAAAACCCCCCCAAAAAATCCCCATAACAATATTTTTTTAACTTGAAATTGTATGACTTTTCCTAGATTGGCCCCAAGAGTAGAAAAAGTGAAATGTTGCTTTTATTCACATTTCCATGTGAGCTGTACAAAAAAAGGTACAAAGGTGGTCTTCGGGTCAAAATGACCCATGAGGCAAATAGAGTTGAAATCAAGGTCATAGAGTTATTTACACACCACAGAATGTTACAATGTTTTAGTTGTGTCTCAGATCAATCGGTAGCAGACGTAACCAAGACAAATCAGGTGGTCTTCTCGTGGAATATTAAACGTGAACAAGACAGTAGCAGACGTAAACAACACATGATAGGTGGCGTTCTCGCAGACTGCAGAGCTCTTTTTCTGTGGATTTCCAGAGGTTATAAAAGTGCTGCAGATGACAGGACCCCGAATTCGTTCTGTGCTGAAGCCATGAGTTTGTGTTCTAATGTTGAAGAGGCTCTAGAGCTGATTTTTTCAGATGTCCAGCAAGACAACTCTGATTCAGAAGAGGAAGTGGAGGTTGTATCAGAAGAAGATGGGGAGGAATACAACCCAGAGCATGATGAATCATCTTCAGAAGAAACCCTGAAGCTGAAAGACAGACTTTCCTTTCAAAAAATGGCAAAATAACATGGTCCTCAGCCACCCTGATCTCCAAAACCTGTTCGTAAAAATGTATACGAAAATCTTGAACGTACAAATTCGTAGTGATACATACTAAATAAATACGGACTGCAACTGCTGACGTCACCCTATTCAACGTGAATGGGGACCTGCACCCCGTAAACACACTTTGTGAAGTCTAACAATGTAAAATAAACGTGTTATGATTGCATTTTTAACGAGAAATCAATATTAACTTGTAAGAATAGAATACTAACCCTAACCCCCTCAAAAACATGGCGGAGAGACGTTCACTCAAGAATCCAACATGGTCCGCCATGTTGTTCACTCAAGGGGCGTGGTTAACCACCGCCAGTTCCTATGTATTGTTACGAATTTGTATGTTCAAGATTTTTGTATACATTTTTACGAACAGGTTTTGGAGATCACGTTGCTTCAACAGCATATGACCAACACGGCAGCATGCAGAACAAAACGTCTATACAAATAAAGTGAAGAGGGAAAACTCAGATAGTCACACATTTTGTGGTGAATGACAAGTTGTTTCTTCAAGCAAGATCAAAATTTGGTGTTTAAAATTCAATTAAGCTGCTTATATGGGGGGTTTAGTGAAGACGGGTCATTTTGACCCGGAGGACATGAGGTGTATACAGGAAATGAGGACAACAGGAGGGTTAAGTCTAGTCCTGGAGCAAAGAGGGCCTCAGGACCTGTCAAAATAACGTCCGCCAAGATGTATCCGTCCCTCGGAAAAAAAAGATCACGGGATAATACCGTACGACCATAGTGGGCCAGGGGATTTATACCCAATGATTGAAGTAGCTAACCCACATTACGGGTTGGGAGACGACCGCGACCCCAAAATGAGTTTGTACCATTTAAACGGGGAATGAAGCCGAACGCACACTCCAAAAATGTTTAACATATAATTGGGGGTGGCTCCAGGGCGATTCCACGGGGAGGAACAATGACGGCACGTTACTCGCTGGGGGAAGTGCTGTGCTGGGCCGACAGCTCCAAGGCGTGTATGAAAGAATGAGAGCCATTCTGGCACGTGGACCCGACCATCGCCCAATGCAGACAAAAAGACATTTTGCACGCGACTGCAGGTTGGAAAGGGCGACTGAATATCAACCACAACAGTCCCACAACCTGTTTTATAAAAAAACCCAGAATGACTAGCTCAAACGGGAGGGGTGCTGGCTGACAATCTGCCATTGCTCGATCTAACTGAAGCATTATTAAATCACTCTGGGGAACGGCAAAAACCCACCAGAGTTCTACACCTGAAAGGGAAAAATATTGTGTTTTGATGCAACACAGGGGCAGATAAAACCATGCTAAACGAACACGTCCCAAACCTAACACCATCGAGCGAAAATTATTCGTCAAATCTGCTAACTGATAAACTGCCCCCCGATATCAAAACCTCTGTGGTTCCAAGATAACGCCACGGGGGAAGAGTGCCACGCCCCAGTCGTAATTTGCCCAGAATGCCCCATCAACCTATTAGGGCGAGATCTCTTACTACTGTCACGACCTGGCTCTTTAGGCCATGACAAAATTGGAGTTGAACTGTTTAAAACTGTCAGATTACCGTCAGCGCTCTTTCTACGAGTGAGGTTTCACTGAGTGTTTCTGACTCCGCCACTTCAGCCAATCAAATGACAAACAATGGTCGCGCCTCCTCCCTAGGAACTATAGGCCAACCTACGCCCTTGTAAATAGTGGTTTCTCGGAAACCAATGTTTACTCCGCTCAAACAGTGGTTTCTGAGAAACCACTGTTTGAGCGGAGTGGTTTCGGGGAAATATACACATGGTTAGTTAAGAAAGGTGAAGCTAAGAGCAATAAGCAATGAGCATAAGGGTCAACATGCCTCTGATTGTGATATACTGAGTCCCAGAGTTATAGAGTTAGAGTTGGAGCCGTCGTGGGCGGTGATGTGGTAGTTGTTGGAGCTGGTTGTATGGTGGCGGTGGAGCGGAGTCCAGATCTGGATGGACCTTCCGAGGATTTTATTTCTGTTCTTTTTTATTCTTACCCTTAAACTGTTGTGTTTTCCTTCTCAGACCTTCATCCTTCCAGACTACATAAGTTTCCCAATCTGCCATGAAGGGTTTAATCCCTTCTTTTTTTCATTTTTCTTTGACAGTGCTTCATATTCATCCCATTCACTCTTTTGCCTTTCTCTCATTCCCTCTTTGAGTTGTGCTAGTTGTCACTCAAACTGCCTTCCTTCGGGAAACCCAGTTCACATCTCACCCTCGTCGTCAAGTTTGTGGTGGAAGTTTGACCGAAAAACGGGAGACTTTTCTTTGTATATTTAATAGATTTCTGCGCAGAAGGTACCGAGGGAACCCTAACCAGAGTTTTTATATGCATGGAGACAATAAATCAATACAGACATGTTCAGAGAGGGTTGTTCTCAGTGTAGCCCTGTGGGAAAAGTGTGTGGGGTCTGAGATGATGGTGTTTTGTGGATGTTTACCCTTGTGACGTAACTAATCACAGTTACACTTGAGCTCACTGGAGCAACTTTCAAAAGCAGATTTAATGGCTGCTCAGAAGAGAGACCCAGTGGTTGGACAAGTGATTGAGGCTGTGAAACAGGGAGTTTGGCCTAGTGGCAACGACTTAAACCCGGAGGTGCTACTGATGAAGAGGGAAGTTGGCAGACTTGTGATGAGGGATGGGCTTCTGTTCAGGGCAAGCAAGAAAGCTGTAGAGGAGACACTGCAGCTGGTGCTGCCCTCCCAGCTCAGAGAAGTGGTGTTGCACTCTCTTCATGATGACATGGGCCACTTGGGCGTGGAAAGGCTGACTGACCTCCTAAGAGCAAGATTCTACTGGGCAAAGATGGCTCAGGATGCGGAGCAGTATGTTCGAAGTTGTGGACTTTGCATCACTCGCAAAGCGCCTGGGAAGAAAGCCGCTCCACTACATCACATCACTAGCAGTGGTCCGCTGGACCTGGTGTGTATTGACTTTTTGTCAATGGAACCCGATTCCAGAGGCATTAGTAACGTCCTGGTTGTGACAGACCATTATACCAGATACGCTCAAGACTTCCCTGCGAGGAATCAGAAAGCCCTCACAGTTGCACAGATCCTGGTCGAAAAGTATTTCGTACACTATGGTTTACCTGCAAGGATTCATTCTGATCAGGGGAGAGATTTTGAGTCGAGACTGATCAAAGGGATGCTGACAACTTTGGGAATACCGAAATCCCGAACGACTCCGTATCATCCCCAAGGAGATCCACAGCCGGAGCGTTTCAACCGTACACTGCTCTCCATGCTGGCAACATTGGGACAAGAGAAGAAGAGATCCTGGAGTCAGCATGTAGCCTCGTTAGTGCATGCATACAACAGCACAAAGAGTGACGCAACTGGATATTCTCATCACTACTTGATGTTCGGTAGGGAAGCAAGACTACCAGTAGACCTGTGTTTCAACACAACTCAACCTGGGAGCCAGGAAAGAAATCATTACCAGTATGTTGAAAGCCTGAAGCGTGACCTGCAAAGAGCCTATGAACTGGCTTGTCAAGCTGCAGACAAGACTAACCTGCGAAACAAGAGGGCCTATGACCAGAAGGTCAGTTTTCAGAGCATAGAGGAAGGAGACCGTGTTCTGCTGAAGAATTTAGGACTCAAAGGGAGACAAGGGTTGACGGCCGATGGAGTTCGATACCCTATGTGGTGGTAGGAAAGATGCCAAACCTACTTGTATTCCGGGTGAGACCTGAGGGAGGCAGAGGGGGAGTTAGGACAATCCATCGAGATCACATCTTACCTATTGAGCCATCCGTGAGGATCCCACCAGGTCCAGCTTGTGAAGAAGTCCCGGGGAGACCGAGAACACGTGCAATCAGTAAGAGACAAAGACAACCGATTAGGAGTCAAAGAGAAGAGGCCCCAGAGACAACAGATTCCTCGTCTGATGTGGAGGGTAACAGGTCATGTCGACCATACCGGAAGTATCTGGAGCGTCTACTGAAGAGGAGAGAAGTGTCTGATGGAGACTCAGAGAGCTCAGAGAACGAGGAGGCCAGAGAACTGACTCTTGACTGTGCCACTGAGGAGCATGAGACAGAGGAAGAGGAAGGGCCACCTGTGACCAACACTGCCCCCTATGACTCTGAAACAGACCAAGATGGGAGAAACAATGTCAGTGCACCAAAAGAAAGACTGAGCTCTAAAACTAAAACCCACAGAGTACTTAGACCACGGATACGTGAAAAAAGACAAATAAAACCAGTATTGCGACTTACCTATGATGAACCTGGAAAAGCTAGTGAGCAAGCATTAACAATTGTTCATAGAGGTATCATTATCAAACTAGGGGAAAACTAGATCCTCCGTAGGGGATAGAAAGAGAGTGGACGAGTAGTCAACCCGGCGACGGAGTCCACGATCGGTCCCTGGACGCGGATAACTAATCCCAGCGGTGGACCGCAGGGACGACACCCCAAGTCCCGCCTCGCAAACCCCGCCAGCGAGTAGCCAACCCGGCCGCTCGGTGCGGGTCTTCGCAAACCCCGCCAGCGAGTAGCCAACCCGCCCGCTCAGTGCGTATCTTCGGGAACCCCGCCAGCGAGTTGCCCACCCGGCGACTCCGTCCATATCTGTTCCCGGACTTGGATCACCCAACCCGGCGAGAAAAGACGCGGGACGACGGCCCCACGCCCACCTCGCCAACACCGTGAGGACGACGAGGGGGGTGTGTTTGTTTCCGTTGGCGCTTTAGCGCGAAGGCACCGTTTTTGTTTCCAAGGACCCATCCACCTGCAAACAGGCCTGCAACGTAAGCGGACAGCTATTTGGGTACCCACACACAATATATAAATATATATGTTATTTACCTGCCGGCTTATTCTGTGTGTTGTATTGTGTGTATTTTTGTTCATCGTTCTTCCTGTTACATTATAGCTCAAGTAAATGTTTTATTACTGTATTTGGTGTCGGGCTGTTTGATGTGTGTTGACAGTTTAAATATATGGTTAGCAGTGTGTGAAGCAACACAACACAAAGCGTTGCGACTCTGTAAGGCTGTCCTGGCTATATTGCATTATGTTATCAGTAAAAGTCATATACAATCAATGACAATTAATACATGTGTTAGTAGTTTATTAAATTTTATTTTATTAATTTTATTATTTAATTTTAGTAAGAAAACAGTAAAGAAAAGTATGTCAACACAACACAACAACACAATTGCAGATTAAGAACTATCTACATATGGAGTCTCCTTTTTACAGTAGTGCCCAGAGGGCCTCCTTGTCCTCCACGTCAGGTCCTGCCTTGCACAGAGGAGCCATGAACACGTGTTCTGGGGTTCATGGCTCCTCTGTGCTTCTCTCTCTATTGGACCTGGTGTTTCTCCTCTCCCTGTGCTCTCTGCATCATTGCCTGTCCTCTCACTGCCTGAAAAAATATGTTGAATTTAAGAGTTAACCAGTTAAGCAGCCTGTCAATTACACTGACAACATAAGTTAAAGGAACACTCATGTACTACCCATGTCATCATAAATAGCCTATACAGCATGTTTTTTTCACATTGAGAATGTCCCCCCCCGTCGGACCTTCTCGACCGGTCCGCGAAAATATTGTCTGACATGAAACCAGTCTGTGAGGTAAGAAAGGTTGGGGACCACTGGGCCACTACACAGCGTGTATGTGCCTCCTGGATCCTGATTGGTCGCTGCTGCAGCCGCAAGGCGCTGATTGGATGCTCACAGACCGTAATACAGCGCAGATGAACATGATTCAGACTACGGCGTTTATATGTTCAACAATAGGAAACGTAGTCTTAGCTGTTTTAAAATTACACCAAATTTATTTCGGATTATTCCAACGGAAGAATACAAGGCGCAAGGAACTTTGAGATGCGTAAACGCTATTTGTAGGTCCGTAAACGGTATTTATAGGTGCGTAAACGCTATTTATAGGTGCGTAAACGGCGTTTACGTGCGTTTACCCTCCACTACAGCCCTGCTTATTGCTTTAATACGAGAACTCAGCCAACTGCCAGACCGGACAACAACCAGTTTTTTCGGAGTTGCCTTGTAGTTGTGAGATTTCCGATGGTAGAGCTGAGTTGTTGACCAGCTCACTGTTAGCAGAGATGGTTCGCTCAACGGTCCCGGCGTTCATACCCAATGCTAGGCCGAATATTATGGCAGTACAAATAACACAAGTGGAGCATAATGGCTGTTTGACTTGAACTGAGTCGTCTTTATTGAACGCAGATCCACTTGACCTCTCCTAGGTCACATGTCCATTCAGGGGCATCCTATTGGCCACCGCTTAACACACAATACTGTATATAATGTATAGGAAAGTAAATACAACAGATTGTGACAATGGAGGGCATATACTCATATATGTTAACACCCCCACTTGCTCTAACATTGGTACATACTCTAACAAACAAACCAATAAAAAAAAAAAACATTAAGGCCCTTCTGCCTTTATCATGCACATTACTTCACATACGTAGTTAGTTTTCCAAACATGAACTTTGCAAACTTAGTCAACTTAGACTGTGTAACAGGTTTTGTCATCACATCTCTTTTGTGATATCTTAACACATCCATCACTTTGGTCAAAAACAATACCCAGGAAAATGTCTGAGTTTTCCCAAGTGTTTCATTTTAAATGGTGCTGAGAGCATCTCCTTAACAACCTTCAGTGCGTTTTCATCACTGGCACCAATGATTATGTCATCAACCCATATTAAGATGATCACCTTTTCTTTTTCGGTCTCCTTTGTGTAAACACAATGATCATAAGGATTTTGCACAAAGTTGTTTTCACTCAAATACTCGTGCAGTAACTTGTTCCAATTTCTGCCTGATTGTTTGAGTCCATACAACAACCTTTTCAGCTTGCATACCAACTTTGTATCTGTGCCAGATTTTACCTCATAACCTTCTGGCTGCTCCATATAGATATCAAAATCTATTGGTGCATGCAGGTAGGCTGTTTTGACATCCATCTGATGTAAGATCAAGTCTTCTTGCACCGCTTTTTGCATCAAGACTCTGATGCTAGTCAGGTTGGCAGTGGGAGAAAAAGTCTCCTCATAATCCACTCCTTTCCTCTGACTGTATCCCTTGGCAACATAGCGTGCCTTGTACTTTTCTGACCCATCTGCATTGTTTTTAATAGCATACACCCATCTACCCCCCACTGCTTTCCTGTCCTCTGGTAAGTTTGTAAGGGTAAATGTGTCATTTTCTTTTAATGATTGTAACTCCTCATCCATCGCATTAACCCATTCCTCTGATTGGGGTGAGGTTACAGCTTCTCGCAATGTTAAAGGAACGTTAGACGCTACTCTATAACAATAGTCTATGTTAGTGAGTACTTGATCATCACTTTCTTCGTACTCTGGTTTCTTCCTCTCTCTTGAAGGGTATCTCTTTTGCTCAAGTGTCTGTGTGTGGTTGTGTACTTCAAGCATAGGAACTGGCACCTGGTCTTGTGTATGGGCTGGACTCACATCAGTATTTTTACTGGTATTGGTAACTCTATGCTGCTGCTCAAAGTCATCATCGACAGGTGTCATGTCAGTCTGTGTCTGTTTCTCCGTGTTTGTTTTGTTGATAAACTTCACCAGTTTATGCTTCTGCACTTTTCCAGTGTCAGAAAAATAAACCATATAGGCTGGACTGTTCTTGTCGTATCCAACAAAAATCCCCTATTCACACCTTGCGTCCAATTTTCTCTTGTCCTGTTTGTAAGCATAACACTCTGAACCAAACTTCTGCATTCTGGACAAGTTAGGTCGTTTCCCTTTAAGCAGTGAGTAAGGCGTCTGCTTTGTGCGGTTGTTAAACCATCTGTTTCTCACTACAGCAGCTGTCTGGACTGCGTACGTCCACAGCTCTTTTGGTAGCTTACTGTCCAATAGCAAACACCTGGCCATGTCAAATAGTGTGCGCCAGTTTCGTTCAGCAGTACCATTTTGATGTGGCGAGTATTGGGCTGAGGTCTCATGCCTAACGCCATTTCTGCTGAGTAGTGCTTGGTAATGTTTCCCCGTAAACTCAGTACCGTTGTCAGACCTGATACACTTTATCTTGCCATATGGCGCTGTGTCGGCAAGAAACTTTTCTGTTGCCTGCACTGTGTCATTCTTATTTTTCAGAAAGTACACAAATACTGCACTGGAAAAATCATCAGTGAATGATAATGCGTACCTATACCCGTCTCTGGACACTGGGTCTATAGGTCCTGCTACATCCGTGTGCACCAGCTCTAAGGGTGCTTTTGCCCTTACATCAGCCTCCCTGTTCCTAGTTTGGGTAAACTTTCCCTGGGTGCAGACTTCACAATGTTGGGCTGACATGTCTGTTTTACCTTTGATTGTCATACCATCTGTAGGAGCCATATACATTTGGTATTATTTCATTTAATTTTGCTCTGTGCCACTAGGGGGCTGTATGTGCTTTGTGGCTCAGCTGACTTCGGATCAGCCCAGGTAGGCCATTTAACCTGCAGAAATCTAAGACACAGGTGTTGGTAATTTGGGAAGCAAACAGTTTTCGACTGTGCCAGTGTGCGTGTGTGCCTTTGTGGTGAGCAATGCGGTTTGTTATTTTGGGTACATGTATTATGAGTAAAGTTTTGCCGTTTTATGATATTTGGATGTAAAATAAACATGCAGGATAATTGTAACATCACAAGACTCCGTTTTGCTGTGTTCGAGCGCACCGGGCGCACGTCTAAAACTAATCCACCATATTAGCAACCAGTACTAGACTTCGTTTAGGACTTCGTCAGTACACCATCAACAACATGTTGTAGTTTCTGAACATCATCATAATTACAGTGCCCTAGGATTTCATGCCATGTCTGCATATCGTATACTCCCTTACATTGGTCTTCACACTCACCATACACTGTATGTCAGTAGTACAGTCTGTTATACTCATGGATGTTGAATCTTGCACCGTCTCTACATATCAGGGCATCTTCTCCTTGCTTGAAAACTACAGTTGCTCCACTGACAGTCGCTGCTTTAACAGAAAATATGTCCTGCGGGTAAGAGGGGATGTACAACGCCCTCTTAAGCGTTGCGTTTTGATGTTGTCCTCTGCTGTCAATCAAGCAGACCTCTGCATCTCCTCTGCGCTCCCCAACTCCGTTGGTCTTTTCACCGTTGGCTAACTCCACACAACGTTTCAGTGGTTGGAACGTGTCGTCAAAATTCCTGAACTTTGAAATATCATTGATGATATGTGAGGTTGCACCTGTGTCCACCATTAGTCCTTTCTTATTAGCACTGCGAGCTCCCTGCTTCACTTCATCCGTGTCGCTCACCCGGAAAGCATACTCGTTGTCTCTCTCCTCCTCGGAAACTTTGTGCGCGTCGTCCTGCTGGTATCTCCGTCTGCAGGTGACATCCCGGTGTGTGGCGCTTTTACAGTAACTACACCACTGCTTGCGTTGACACGATCTAGCTTTGTGTCCTTTCAGGCCACATCTGTAACATACAATGTCCGCACTCTCGGTTCCATGGTCACTTGTAGGTCTACTGGTTGACGCAGGTTGCATTTTCGCCTTCATCACGTTGTCGCCCGACTCTGTGGCGCACATTTTCTCAGTAGCCTCGTAGCTCCGCAGTTTAGTTTTGAACTATGCAAAAGACGTATTCACATCATTCTGTGTAACATGAACAGCGAACGGTCCATAAGACTCTGGCAGGCCCTTCAAAATCATTGCCACTAGCAGTCCGTCGCTTAACGTTTCACCGGTGTTTCTCAATGCTGTGATAGTGGTCTCTGCAAGTATAACATATTCAGTCACGCTTTCGGTACTTAACTTTTGAAGTGAAGTCAGTTCGGTATACAGGCTTATTACCCTGGGTTTTCCTTTTCCAGCATAGTAGTCTCTCAATCTTCAGTGCTCCTCGGCCATTGTCCGCTGCATCTCTCATTACCAGCGACAAACTTTTATCATCGAGAAACTGAATCAGCTCCACGTATGCCTCAGCATTTTTATCTTCCTCTTCATCATCTCCACCGTCTGGCTCGTTTAGAATAATGTCCTTTAAACCTTGTAGCCGGAGATGGCCCAAAAATTTCGTCTCCCACAGTTCGTAGTTCCTTTCATCTCCGTCAAAAACCAGCCGTGACCATCGGCCACTTGACTCGTAGGCTCTTCTGCTCATGGCGCTAGCTTAGCATGCTAACTCACCGGACACGCGGTACGTCGCGACTTTTCTCTCGGTGATAACTCGTTGGAAACTCTCTGGGTAACTCTGGGCCCATAACCTGTTAGCAGAGATGGTTCGCTCAACGGTCCCGGCGTTCATACCCAATGCTAGGCCGAATATTATGGCAGTACAAATAACACAAGTGGAGCATCATGGCTGTTTGACTTGAACTGAGTCGTCTTTATTGAACGCACATCCACTTGACCTCTCCTAGGTCACATGTCCACTCAGGGGCATCCTATTGGCCACCGCTTAACACACAATACTGTATATAATGTATAGGAAAGTAAATACAAGAGATTGTGACAATGGAGGGCATATACTCATATATGTTAACGCTCACTGATGACGTCATATCCAGCAAACAACATAAGATTAGTTGACATTTGTGTTTCAGAATATGGCAAAACGCATACAAGATTTAAAAAAAACTTGAATCTAATTTAGGAAGAGATTCTGTGAAGCTATCACACAAAATCAGTTTTTCACATTTGGTCATGATAAAAAATACAGATTCATTTTGCGTCTCTTTTTAACAATCCGGATTCAAATGGGACCCATTTAAACAGAATCTAATGGAATCAAGCTGAAATTACTCCCTCAATAACTTTACTTCAATTTTTATTTTGGCCATAATTGGTCAATTTATGCCTCTGTGAATTTTCGGGTGTTTCTGCCTTACCTAATTATATAAAATATTGTCTAATACTGCGTGGGACACTTGTACATTACAAGACAATAGGAAACAGTATGTGTGGAGGCCCTAACACATTTCCATTTTATGTGTTAAGCCACTATAAGGGCGAACGTGGGGGAAGATGTTCGGACACGTGTTCTGCCACAAAACACTCACTGCCACAAAGAATTCACTGTGTAGTGTGCTGAATGTCTTTAAGGCATTTTAATCTGTGCTCCGCATACAATTACCACTGTCTATTTCCTTGCACTACATCACATTTGTTGGTTACAGGCACCACACAACATAAGACGCCACCTCGACACGTTGACACCTGCGACACGGTAAAAAACTGTCTGCTTCCCATCCACACTTTGTTCCCATTAGCAGGCACTTACTTAAATGCATTTTTATGGTATTGTGCCACCCTGTGTTCATGTGTAGGAACTGCATGTCCCAGTTCACCCTGTTTCCCTCAAGATAAACAAAATCACCAGAACCTTTATGGCTCCAACAGTATGTACTAGAATGAATACAATAATAGGAGACTATAAGCAAATGTCATTATTCATGTTACTCATTGTGGGTTTACCTAAACAGCAGTACTAGCACGAATGAGTCAATCTAAGGTCAAACGTTTAAATAAAACAATGGATATCCAGTAGTCTAAAGTTTCACAATCAAATTTAGCCCCTTCTAGACTTAATTATTTGTTTTGATCTTATATTTACCAGATCGATGATTACTGGGGAACTGGAACATCAGACATTAGCACCTAAATCAACAAAGCATAAGTATCAAAATAATGATGCAAAACTCTAATGCGTAGTGAGGGTGATACAGCCCAACATACTTTATTCAACCATTAGTAGAGGCAAGACCATTTAGAGCAGAGAAACATCACAACTGAAAAACAAAAAAACACAAGTCTGTTTTAATATAATTATATAAGACCTTTTTTTAAAGCTGAGATGGAGCAAGATTTGCCTCCGCAGTATTTTAGGTCTGCAGCTCGTTGACAAAGTCTTCTCCAAAGTCAATGATCCGTTTCATTGCGCTCAGGATCAGTGTATCGACCTCATCATTTGTTTCCATCTCTGTGATGTAGTTCTTCACAGGAAAGATGCAGTTTGGTTGAAGGCCCAGGTCCACACTGATTTTGTCCAACTAATTTTGAAAAAAATCACATGTAAGAAATGCTGCTCAAAGCTTATTTTTGTGTTCCAATTTTAAAAACAACGTTCTAAACCTACCATTTCCTTTATGTACTTGCTCTTACACACGTTCTTTACATCAGAGCTGACCTCTGGACAAGCTTCATCAATTTTAGTGAGAACAGCCAGCTCAGGAATCCCTGCCAATACAAAGTCGAATACAACTCAATCAGATTTTGGTTTGACAGGTTATTTGATTCAATCTATGAACCACACAATATAAACCTTACCCAAGTCTCTAGCTGCAAGTCTGACCTCCCTCATCTTTTTCTTAGATTCATTACTTAGTGCAGTTGCTGTGCTGGCATCGATGACACAAACCAGAACATGAACTTTGTCCTCCAGGGTGGGGCTCTTGTTGTAGTTTGGATCATCCTCTGATATTTCAGAGCACGGATTGAACTGTAAAAACAATGTGAATTTATAAAGTAACTTGTGCAAATAGTTATTTAAACATCTTTACCTAAATATAATTCTTGATTCAAAACAGAAAGGGAAGCTGGATGGTTTTATTGAAATGCATCAACAATACTCAATGATGTCAGTAATTAATTGGACTGTACGTTGTAACCGTCTTTTATGTGTCCCCTCATGTCCAGTTTAATGTCTTCCACACAAATTCCTTGTTTTTCTGACCCCTCGATGCCCATGAGGTCAGTGAAGACAAAAGGGTAAAATGTCCCTGGTCCTCCTTTGTTAATTTTATAGGTTCGGCGCTGTAAAACAGAAAAAAGAAGATATGATGACATCATTGAAACCTTTTGATGAATGTCTATGAGGAACTTTATCTCATGCTCATTAATATTATCATAAGCTGCTCAAAGTGCTGCTCGAATCATCTGTGTGCTGCAATTATCTTCACAAGATAACACAAAGTGAGTGAATCAACAAAAGGTGAAAGAATTGTTTAATTTCACCAAGTGTTTCAGTGCACGACATACGACCTCAGTTAAACCAGAAGGGTTTCATACTTTCATGGTGAACGTTTTTGAGGAGTTTGTATCTGTTGGAACTCGAACAGTGATTCTTCCTCGTAAAACACTGTCGACAGAGTTGATGAAGCTGGACTTTCCAGCACCAGTAGATCCATGAAGCAGAACTCTGAGCTGTTTGACTTCTTCGTTAAGAGGCTGATAATCCTTCACAAACTGCAGGTCCTCCTCTTTTTGGCTGTTCATTAAAGAAAAGGTAAGATTATCTGTCACATTCTTTCACTCCATTTCAACCTTATTATTAGTTCGACCAATGTTGCAAATATTTTGTGGTAGCTGCACTGTTGTCAGAGGCACCATGAATTAAACACACCACTCACCTCCAGTGTATCTTCCTCCACTCTTCAATCAAAGCTGACAAGTAAAGGGCACATTATGATGTAATATAAGTAAAACACAAATTAATCAGTCATTTGTATTTTTATACATCTTCGACAACGTTCTGGATTTTATTTATAACATTTAATCAACTTTTTCTGCTTTTGATAAGTAGACGAGCAAAGTATTCTTCTGAGTTTAAACAACATTCTGAAATAGATCTTACTCTCAGAAGCAGGTTTTGACTTTTCTCCACCCATGGCTACAAAAGGACAGTAAGAAAACATATAAACAAGAAGCATTATCACACATAATTTATTGTCAAAAAGCGTAAGTTCAGACATGTTCGACAATTACTAGGTTTAGATTTGATCTGAATTGACGATATTCAAAGAATTGTACCGTAAATGTTTTGCCTGTTAAAAGAAAAAGAGATGGTTCAATGAATTATTATAACTTTGACACATTTTTATATGTTGGCATAATAAAAAATTTGAAGCACTTTTGCAATGGATTGAACATCTAGGAGCTGAAATTATGACAGGTCAGAAAGTTGTATTTCTGTGACTGACACGGCTCGTTAGTTTCCCTTAATAATTCAGGATGTTCCACTTTATTTAGTTCATCAGCAGCCAAACCGTAGCAGTGGTGCCACGCAGCTGGTACAATGATGCTGACTGCCTTAAGCCTCGTTACAAGAGGGACAATAGAGTGGACGGGGCTGTCCACAATGCAGATGAACCGGGCCCTGACTGGAAGACATATGACAGCAGAGTCATTACATCATAGGATATGCTAATATTCTTTCGGCAGTTGTATAAGGATATCAAAAATAATTTTAAAAATGTAATTTACCTTTTTAATTATACAGGGAAAAACATTTGAATCTGTTTTTTTATTTTATTTGTTCTGTTTATAATTTGCATTATAATACGCAACTTTAGATTATACTTTACAAATTAAACCAAGAAATGCACAAACATCCTTTCAGTAGAATGCTGGAATCACAGTTGGGCAAGTTAAAGAATTTGGCATAATCACTGTTCATTTTGATCTTAGTGGCTGTATCGTTCCTCGCTGTGTTTGGGTGCCTCTATGCTTCGTGTTGCAGGACTGCAGCGTCGGGTGGATGCTATCATGACTAAGCACTTATTGTAAATTGCTTTGGATAAAAGCTTTAGCTAAATGATGTGTAATGTAATAAAAACTATTTGAACCAACAGAATTCTTAACAGTATGATGAGAATTGGGTAAACTGCAGCATGCTGGGGGATCGTCTTGATCCCCTGACCGATTATATCGAGTCTTGTTTAAATAAAAATCTGACACTGGATAATGAAAGAATGATTATCTAGTCGGAATTTGCGATAAGTGATAAAATGATGAATAAAATGATTATTTGTAATCTTTTAATCTTGTGGTGCCAGAGATGATCGTCTACATCCAAGGTCGACTACCAGCACTTGGGTTTCGGCCAGAGCCTCACCCTGTTTTAGCATGTTTATCTTCCAGCTATATATTCCTGCTCCGAAGGTAAAAACCTTTGAGTAGGATGGAGCATAACCTGTACGTGTGTCAACTCTGTCTCCTGTTTGCAAACATTAAATATCCTATATTCTCACTATCCGAATGAGAATTTTCCTTTACTTCTTTCAATCCCTAGATGTACAGGTAGTTTACATCTTTCAGTAGAATATTTAATAACACCATGAGAATAATGATAATACACACAAAATAGTTGGTAGACGTCATAGAAATCCCTTACCTTTGTGTCTGTGGCTCTGCAGAGTGCCGTAGTGGTGCAGTGCAGTAATGGTGCAGTAGTGACGGAAAGAAGATGCTTCTTATATACTGTACGCTTTGTTTCACTTTCAGATAAAGCGAATCATGTGACTCAGGAGAAGGATAAGATTGGAATGTCTCATTTAATCTTGATTTCTGTAATAAACGGTACCGTATATGGTGACCAAACCGATGGATTACTCTGCTTGCTGGTTGCTACGTCTAATTGTGCACAAACTACATTAACTATAAATTTAGATTATGTATAAGGAATGGTTTGTTTAATAGTTCTGATATGAATGATTCCAAAAAACAATAAAAAAGCTTGCAATTAAAATAGTTAGTGGTACAGAGTAACTTAAGAATCATTATAATTATGTTTAAATGAATAAAGAAATGTGTCAAGGTCAGTTGTGTATTGTGTCCCTCAGCTGAACATGAGTCATATGACAGTGAGGACTTTTCCTCTACAACCACCAGCCTCGACAAACTAAGGCCAAAATACGAGCAGACCAACGGGTTACTTTTATAATCTGCGCCTAATAGGGGAATTACATATGAGACATGTTCTTGGATGAGGGAAGCTTTCCCCACTACACCAAGAAGAACATATTACTTTAACAGCAGACTTACATTACATTACAGGTCATTTAGCAGACGCTTTTATCCAAAGCGACTTACATTACACTTTCAAACCCATGGCTTTTTTCACATTATTGCCCAGGGAGCAATTAGGGGTTAGGTGTCTTGCTCAGGGACACTTCGACATAGAACACGGGGCAGCCTGGACTTGAACCACCAACCTCGTGCTTCCCAGCACACCTTCTCTAACCCCTGCGCCACGACGACCCCAGACTTCTCCGATGTATCATCCAGCGACGACTCCGTACCGAAACCAAGCAGCAGATCTCACATCTCTGACGACACTGCAGCAAGTTTACATTATTCCGTACATTATTCATGCAATATATATAATAACAATATATACTGGGTTTAATGAGGTCTGTTCTTGACTCTGGATGTGTAGCTTGCATGTCATGAAATGGAAATAAAGAAATATTTCTCATAATGTATAGGATGGAAATTAGAGGCAAAGCTACACATTTCATCCGGGTTCCAGCTTACGTTGGTGTGGAGGGGAATGAACCGGTGGTTATTCTGGCCAAAAAAACACTTTCCGTACAAGTTCCATTAAGTAAATTAAAAATAAATTGAGGCTAAGCAATTTTTCAGAACATATACAAATACAGTTTGGCAGGAGTATTGGGATGATCAGGAAACTGGAATCCAAAAACATGTCACGGCAAGGAGAAAGGTGTCATCATTTAACTGAGAATTGGACATGAAGTCTTAACCATACATTCCAGGGAAATTCTCATATTGTAACCAACCAGAAACTGTTGAACATGTACTGTTATAATGTGGGAATTTCATAATCCAGAGGAATCATCTTTTTCAATCACTAAGGAAGGCAAAACATCACGACTGGTCACTGTCAGGTCTATTGGGGAATTAATGTTTTTTTTTCCTTTATTTATCTATTTTGGTTCTGCATAAAGTCCTGTTACACACTCCAGTCCAGATGGTGGCGGTGATGAGCTGCTCGCCGTCCTCCTTCAGCAGCTACAGCTCCACTTCGTGCTCCAGGTTCTCCAGGTTCTGAGCCTCTCGAACTCGCGGTAGATGGAGTTGCTCAGGCCCGACACCCGCTCAGTCATCATCGCCGATGTCCCCGGGTCGTCCTGGTACAGCTCCATGTTTAGTCCCTCTCCCTTCCGCGTCACGCCGCCACCGTGGACACGTTATCGGCTTGACTGCGAGCAGCGTCTCATCCGACACGCGTACCGTTGGACATTGAGGACATTACGCGGCTGGGATGCAGGAGAGACGATACGTGGACGTCTCCCCCCTTTTTCCCTTTACTTGTCTCTTGTTGCCTTCACGGGCTTTTTCATAGCTTTCCAGGTTCACTCGAACGCCAAAATCGCAGTCAGGCGACCGGAAAAGTTGGTTTGATTTTGTGGGAATAAAACTCATATTTTGTTGGACTATAGTGGATCAGTGTGGCACCGTAATATGTGTTGGTAATATACCGATATGACAGTGAAAATAATGGAGAAAACGTAACCAGAAATTGTTTTCGTCGGAGTTGCCTTGTGGGTTTAAGATTTCCAATTGTTCATGAAGATAGCACCTCAGCTGAGTTGTTCACCAGGTCATGTGTTGACGTCATATCACAAAGAAGATATGCCACGAAATAATTATCAGTTTTTCACATTTGGTCATAGATAAAAATAAAGATTAATTTCGTGAGTATCTTTTTAACAATCCGGATCCAAATGACAAACATTTACATGGAATCTAAACACACCTTGTTTGTATATGTTTCTCAGCAGGCACCTCCAGTTGCACTCGCTCAGTTGGAATCAGGCTGAAATTATTCCTACAATAACTTTACTTAAATTTTTATTTAAGCCACAATTGCTCAATTCATGCCCTGGTGCAGTTGTGGGGGTCTAAGGAGTGGTTAAGAAGTGTTACTGCTTTACCGCATACAATATTGTGTAATACTGCATTACATTACAAGACAATATAGTGAATGGTAAGTACTGTAAGGAATACAATAAAAGGAGACTAGATACAAATGACAGTATTTATGTTATTTATTGTGGGTTTACCTAAACAGCAGTACTAGCACAATGTGTGAATATAAGGTCAAAACATTAAAATAAAACAATGAATAATCAGTAGACAAGTTTTAAAATCAAATTTAGCCCCATTGAGACTTATTTGTTTTGATTTTTTTTCAGATTTATGATTACCTGGGGAGCTGGAACATGGACATTACCACCTAAATCAACAAAGTATGACTATCAAAATAATAATACAAAAACTAAAGCGTGGTGAGAGTGATACAGCCTAACATACTTATTTTAATTGTTTATTAGAGCTTAGACCATTTAGAGCTTTAGAACTGAAAAAAGTCCCATTTAATATAATCATATAACTACATGGAGACTTTTTTTGAAGCTGAGATGGAGCAAGATTTGCCTCCGCAGTATTTTAGGCCTGCAGCTCGTTGACAAAGTCTTCTCCAAAGTCAATGATCCGTTTCATTGCGCTCAGGATCAGTGTATCGACCTCATCATTTGTTTCCATCTCTGTGTTGTAGTTCTTCACAGGAAAGATGCAGTTTGGTTGAAGGCCCAGGTCCACACTGATTTTGTCCACCTAATTTGGAAAAAATTCACAATCAAGAAATGCTGCTCACAAAGTTATTTGTTTGAATTTGAAAGTGTTTTCAATTTTAAAAACATTCTACCAACTCATGAAATAGAAACCTACCGTTTCCTTTATGTACTTGCTCTTACACACGTTCTTTACATCGGAGCGGACCTCTGGACAAGCTTCATCAATTTTGGTGAGAACAACCACTTCAGGAATTCCTGCCAATACAAAGTGGAATACAACAAGTTTATGTTTGACAGGTTATTTGATTCAATCTATGAACCACACAATATAAACCTTACCCAGTCTGCTAGCTGCAAGTCTGACCTCCCTCATCTTGTTCTTAGATTCATTACTTAGTAGACTTGCTTTGCTGGCATCGATGATACAAACCAGAACATGAACTTTGTCCTCCAGGGTGGGGCTCTTGTTGTAGTTTGGATCATTCTCTGATATTTCAGAGTACGGATTGAACTGTAAAAACAATGTAAATCAAATTATAACTTTTGTGAAAACTTATTTAAACATCTTTACATAAATACAATTCTTGATACAAAACAGAAAGGGAAGCTGGATGGTTTTATTGAAATGCATCAACAATACTCAATGATGTCAATAATTAATTGGACTGTACATTGTAACCGTCTTTTATGTGTCCCTTCATGTCCAGTTTGATGTCTTCCACACAAATTCCTTGTTTTTCTAACCCCTCGATGCCCATGATGTCAGTGAAGACAAAAGGGTAAAATGTCCCTGGTCCTCCTTTGTTAATTTTAAAGGTTCGGCGCTATAAAACAGAAAAAAGAAGATATGATGACATCATTGAAACCTTTTGATGAATGTCTAAGATGAACTTTATCTCATGCTCATTAATATTATCATAAGCTGCTCAAAGTGCTGCTCGAATCATCTGTGTGCTGCAATTATCTTCACAAGATAACACAAAGTGAGTGAATCAACAAAAGGTGAAAGAATTTCACGATGTGTTACAGTGCACGACATACGACCTCAGTTAAACCAGAAGGGATTCATACTTTCATGGTGAACGTTTTTGAGGAGTTTGTATCTGTCAAAGCTCGACCAGTGATTCTTCCTCGTAAAACACTGTCGACAGAGTTGATGAAGCTGGACTTTCCAGCACCAGTAGATCCATGAAGCAGAACTCTGAGCTGTTTGACGTCTTTGTTATGAGGCTGATAATCCTTCACAAACTGCAGGTCCTCCTCTTTTTGGCTGTTCATTAATGAAAAGGTAAGATTATCTGTCGCATTCTTTCACTGCACTTCAACATTATTATCAGTTTTATCTATGTTACAAATATTTTGTGGTAGCTGCACTGTTGTCAGAGGCACCATGAATTAAACATCACTCACCTCCATCGTATTTTCCTCCACTCTTTAATCAAAGCTGACAAGTAGAGGGCACACGATGATGTAATATAACCACAACACAAATGAATAATCAGTCGTTATACATTTGCATTTTCATACATCCTAGACAACGTTCAGGATTGTATTTACAACTTTTGATCTACTCTTTCTGATATTGATAAGTAGACGACCAAAGTATTCTTCTGAGTTTAAACAAGGTTTACAAATATATTGAGTATCTTACTTTTAGGAGCAGGTGCAGGAGAAGGAGTGTGAGCACGCGGGGGAGAAGGAGCACGAGCATGTATTGGATGTCCTGAATGTTCTGTAATGTTGTGAGTATCTTACTTTTAGGAGGAGGAACCGGAGCACGAGCAGGAGGAGGAGCAGAAGCAGGAGCACGAGCCGGAGCAGGAGCAGGAGCCGGAGCAGGAGCAGGTTTTGACTCTCCTCCACCCATGGCTGAAAAAGGACAGTAAGACAACATTTAAACAAGAACCATTGTTACACATAATTCATTATAAAAAAGCGTAAGTTCAGACATGTTGCAACTGATCACTTTTAAAACAGACTCAGGTGCTGTACAAACAAATCCTGTAATTTATTCTTAATTATTAAGTGTTGTTCTAATTGACTCTGATTGTTTAATTCTTGTTTAATCTCTCGACAAGTTATATAGTTTAACTTTTATCTGATTTGATAATATTCAAGGAATCGTACCTGAAGTGTTTTGCCTGTAAAAAGAAAAGGAGATGGTTCAATGAATTATTATAACTTTGACACATTTTTATATGTTGGCATAATAAAAATGCAATGGATTGAACATTTAGGACCTGAAATGATGACAAGTCAAGATTCACTGTTTGCTGTAAAAGGAGACCGTAATATGCAAATGTGGCCCGGTGGGCCCGGTGTCGTCCGGTTAAAGTCGGTACCCCCCCCCCCCCCCACCCGGTGGAACCGGACGAAACTGGCATCAAGGCTTATTTTTGTTTTGAGGATCAAAGAAATTTTGTGATTGAACCAAACCATTATTAAACTCCAACTTGATTTACCACCAGACAAAATAGGTGAGTGTTTTTTAATTTGCCATTTTTGTTGCTAAATTCATTACAGATAACACAGTACAATGCATATATCAAAAGCATTTTAATTATAGGGTAAAAGTCACAAAATGACAGTGTCGGATTAGTGCATTTTGTATTAAAATATTGATCAGTATAAAAGTTGAACAAGCGAGGCTAATTGAAGCATTAGGAAATTGATCCCCATTCATTGTCAGTTTTACATTCGCTTTTTACCCAAAGAGGACGAGGCTGTCAGCTCTATGAAATGGAATTGCCATGTTGTTCACATTGTGTAACTTTGCTATGTTAAAATTACTAAATGTATTCAGTAAGGTTTCATTAGAACAACGTAACAGTTTGCGATTTCAAGCCTACAAAACAGCCAATTAAAACGTACTGACTTGCATCTCACTTGCATGTCTGAGATTTGCATCCGACATGCGGAGTAACCACGGTACTTTTAACCTTCAGCACTCGTGTGTTCATTGCTCTTAAAAGATTTTCTTTGAAAATACAATGTCAAACTGTACGTTGTGTCCACTGGCGATAAGTGTTTGCATCTTATTCGTTTTTTTATTGCACTCCCTTGTATATTATCATAGTTGGCAAATCGGTTTTTGCTAACGTTAGCTAAAATCTCACACACGAACATAAGATAATATTAACAATAACGTTACTTTAACGTTTCGTTTGTTGCGAATGTGTTTTTGTATTAACAAGGCTTGAAGTCTGATACGGCCCGTAGTTTAAAGATAATATAAAGACGGAATTTTGAAAGTAACATAATTGTCTTTTGTGAACAATAAATAACAGACCTGGGGTCCGTTTCGAGAAGCGGGTTTAGTGGAAAGAGTTTGTCAACCCTGAGATGACGGAAACTCTGGCTTGTCCGTTTCACAAAGGGAGGTAACGAAAGCTCAGGGTCAGTTACCATGGCAACTGGTACCTGGAAGCGATTGAAGAGTGAGATACAGACACCACAATGAAGAATTATAGAACAATCACTGACATGGGGCTCTGGACTAAGCATCTGCAACTTGTTATCTCTGCCCTTTGCATGATGTATATCCAAGTTGTATGACTGGATAAATAAAGTCTTTGATTTGGGCAGTGTAGCGAGTTAAAAAATCTTGCGATCTGTATAAATAATCACCGGACCTGAACCCATATACACCTCAAAGTGTTGCAAGGACCCAATCAAAGCCTATGCTTCTTTCTCAATTACAGAATAGTTCAACTGATGTTTGGTAATTTTTTTTTAATAAAAACCCACCGGTCGGCCAATAACAAACTCATCTTGCTGTAACAGCACCCCAACCGCCCCTACATGACTGGCCTCCACCTGAAGTTTAAATGGTTTGTCCATGGAAGGAGCTGCCAAAACAGGAGCATTGCCCAGAATTGCCCTCACATTTTCAAAAGCGGTTTGGCAGCTAAGAGACCAGATATATTTTACCTTACCCTTCAAAAGATCTGTCAATGGTGATACCACAGTTGAAAAATTTCTACAGAGACCTCTGTAGTAACCCACCAAACCAAGAAAGATCTTTTTTGTAGCTGAGGTGGATAATGCTCAACTTCAGCATCCAAAAATGTCCACTTTTCCAGACTTACTCGATAAAACGCTGCTTGATTGGCTTTACATCGCCCACTATTTCAATGTCATGCTCCAAAACATGTGTACGAGATGGCACATCTCCAAACAGACTGGAATACACCTGTATAACCTCCATTAATTCTGTGCGCTGAAGCTCAGACACGTGAGACAATACACTGTTTAACATTGAAAGAACCTTAGAGTTATGATTTGGTAAATCATGTTCACAAGCAGCTTCACTACCAGACAAAACTGTGTTACCAACACACACTAGATGAGCATCATCTGCCGGTGCACTCAATTCCTGAGATACCCAGGTATGATATGCTTTCAACAGATTGACATGCCAAAGTTGGTGGTTTATACGACGTTCTGGAGTGGCAATCAGGTAGTTTAGCTCTGACAACTTCTTCACTACCGTGTAACAGGTATAGACAATAGGTAATGGAGCCAAAACCTAATCGCCCTCACAAAAACTACGCCGTTCCGCTCTTCGGTCATAAAGATGTTTCATCTTCTCCTGTGAAGAGTCAGCTTTTCCCTGAGTAACTCTGTAGCAGAGTAAAGTCGCTGCCTGAAACCATTGACATGGTCAATCAAATTTTGAGGTGCCTGAGATTCCTTCCACTTATTTTGCAGAGCAGCTAACGGCTCCCTGCACAGTATGACCGAACACCAACTCGTTTGGACTGACAACTGTACTCTTTTGGGCTACCTCTCTTGCTGCCAGCAACAACCATGGTTACTCTGAATGGTTCTAGGTATGCCGAAGATGGATATGAATTGATTGTTAGCGTGTGGATATGCTGCTGGTTATCTGTTGCTACTGCCTATTCTGTAACTTAAACGCCATGCAGTCTCTCTTCCAGTGACTGTATTTATGACAGAATTGACACTCAGAGTCACGGACTCCATGATCAACTCTCTGGTCTCAAGGAAAACCCCCAACTGACCGCCTAGAAAAAAACATCCCTCCTGCAGGCACAACAATTCCCCCAGACAAAGCATGCGTGCAGACTTCCACACCGCTACCTTTGAGGGTCAAGAAATAATCATCCGCCAGGGCAGCAGCCTCCCCTGCTGTCCTCACCTTCTGTTCACTTATGTACATGGCAATTTGCTCTGGGACTGAATTCTTAAACTGTTCAACCACCATCAAGTTAAACAAGTCATCAAAATCCTTCACTTCTGAGGCCGAGCACCATCGACTAAAGTGAATCACCAAATCATTTATCTCCCTTTTTCCAACTCCTAAAACACTGACGGTATGCTTCAGGGACTAACTCATACATTTTCAGTACAGCCGTTTTAACCTTGGCATAATCACCGCGGTCTTCCGGAGACAACAAGGAAAAAAACCTCCTGAGCCCAGCCCCTCGCGTCTGCAATACGCTCAAACAATACATCAACATCCTTCTCACCAAATTTAGGCACCAAGCGTAAACTATTCTATAATAGATACTATAAGTATTACGTGAATTATCGCTGCTTCGAGCCAACTCTTCATTCCTGAAGAAGTCATAGAATTGACCTTCTCTAACTAACCTCAGTCTCTCACTTTCCAAATCTAGCTTTGCCATTTCTGTTTGCTGCCTCATTTTTTCTAATGCCAACACTTTATCAACTTCTGCTTGCTGCCGCATCTGTTCCATAACTCCTTCTCTAACAGCTGGGTCTGGATCACAGCCAATCGCTGCATGACAATGCGGTATAAAGGTGGCTTCAGAGCACCTGTCTGCATTTCATTTGCCAGAGGCTGGGGTTACGACACCGCCTGGCGTCTTTTACCCTGCGCCGTGTGGTGACCGGTAGGCTGTCGGCAGCAACTGTATTCGCTCCCACGTTGTCCGTCCAGTGCTCATTTAAGTGCTCTTTGTGTCCTAGAAGCTCACTGGTATGGCTGCATACTAATCTCCACCTGATGCACCCAATGTCCACGCTGGTATTTCTCGTGGTAGCGTCGATCCCTCCGACCCACGCTGATTGGCTTCAGCGGCATGTATTGGCATGTATGTATTGTTTTGGCCTCCTAACTGGGTCAAGACATATTTTAACTGGACGAGAGACCGGCCTTACTTATTTGTTTGGATCCTTTGTCATTTGTCTGTTTTTTAAATTTGTTTTTGTTTTATTTTAGACCTGTTCTCATCCCCCCCCCATTCAGGTGCGGAGTCTGCGGCGGTGGATTGGTATCCCAGGTGGTGGTGTCTCATGTTTTTGGCATGTTTTGAGTTTGCTTCACTTTTAGTAGTTTCGCGTGTGGTGCTCCTTGGGTCCCCTTTTCTTTGGACAGTCCATCGTAAGTCTCGGCCGTGATTGGTTCCCCCGTTGCTTGAGTGAAGAGGTTTTTTACTGTGGTTTTTAAACCGTAAATTTAAGTTAATAAAATTACATTGTCTTATATTACGTCTCTGCCTCATTTGCGACAAACCGGAGTGCCTCCCCTTTTTCTTGTTGGGTTGAAGATTTTAAAACGTCTCTGGGTGAAATTCCCAGGGTGGCGTTGTCTGGCAACATAATATTCAAACTGTCCTCACCCATATATCACGCCTTGTGTCGCTACACTGTTCAAAATGTAAAGCTACACTATGAGCCACATCCGGCAAACTTATCCAAAGCCAAATTAGTAGAACTGTGATTTTTTGTACAGGTGTTAAAACACCCATATCGTACAAATGTGCCCTTATAGTAGATCGAACATTTTCCTTTAACCTCCTGTCACCAACGCTGATTTTATAATGATCAGCCAGCTTTAACAACTGATCCCTTGTACACGGATCCAATAATTCCTCCCAAGGAAAAGCAATGAACTCATCTACTCCTGCAATGATTAACACCACCTCACCAATGAACAGCAATCAGTTCCCGGTAAACAAAAGAATGTATAGTATTGACCTCAATAGTGCGCAACACAAACTACAAAATAATCTCATTGAGCATCCCCTCTAAACTGCCTAACCCCATCTACGTAACTCAACCCTAATCTTAAGAAGCTTTTCGCGGCGGGTATTTACGAACCAAAACCCAGTAGATACAGATCAAAACAAAGTTAAGGCAGGGCTAAATTTGATAGTTAAACTTGTATTATCCATTGTTTTATTTCAATGTTACCTTATATTGACACGTACTAAAATAGAAACAGTCATTGGTAAAATATTGAAATTACAAAGATGAAGACAAGATACAAGGAATGTTAATCAAGCTAGGCAAATAACACTTACCAACGTTACTTGAGGCAATGAGAAGCTCCTCCGATGTTGAACTGCACAGGTGTTTTAGATCAACTGTGACTATATAATATTTACATTCCAGCCACTGAAAACGACACACGAAGGCAGCGCATGCAATAGGGAGGGTGTGCTGAGCAGCGCAAGGTCGGCGGTTCGAATCCTGGCTCCTCCCTGCGACAAGTCAGTGTCCCTGAGCAAGAACCCTAACCCCCAGTAACTGCACATAAAATTATGTCAAACCATGGGCGTTTTGGATAAGTGACCGCTACATGTATAGTAATGTCCTGTAAGGAGCTATGTGGGTTCACTTAACCCAGTAACTTTCTTAAAGTGTAAAAAAAAAAACATGAGCTGTGATACAGCTACACACAGATATAATGCTGCTATTGTTGATTTTGTAGGACATAACAAATCTGTTTCCTAAAAAGTTTCGTTCCCTTACAAAACTGGCATCAGTTTGACACACTGCTGTTTGTGCAATCCTGTGAAATTTTCCATTGTGGGACTAATAAAGGAATATCTTATCTCATAAAATCATTTACCAACTTGATCACCCAACCTGTCAACACCAAGATAATCAGAGAGCAAAGTCAGCAAACTCATCTGAAACAGATTACGACAATGGAAAGTACCAATGAAGGAAGTAGGTACTGCGATGGCCCAGCCGGTGAGCAGTGCCCCACGTGGCTAGAAACCGCCAGGAGAGGGCCACCAAGAGGCATGGTAGTGGAAGGGCGGTACTACCCCAGGTGTCACTGAGCTCCCCTCCCAGGTGTCGGTAATCACGCAGGCAATCAGGAGCCTGTTTTAAGCCCTCCTCCCAGGAGACATGGGGGAAGAAAGCGAGTGAGACAGCCGGAACGTGAGGAGGATGAGACCCCGGGGATGTTCCTCAAACGAGACAGTTCCAATGAAATACATTCTCTCTCTGCTGCACCAGTAGGAATCTGGCGAAGCCTCCTGATGTCCCTGGCCACCTAGGTGAAGAGCTTTTGAGTTATCCTTTCCCCTCTCCCTTTCCCCCTCTCCCCGTTGAATTATTGATAATAAACCTTTGTTAACTTCACCCTGCTTGTCGTCTGCCTCTCCTCCCCTGTGACCCCTTGGCGTACCCTGCGAGGTCGGGCGCCCACAGTACATTTGAAAAAATGACTTAACAAAAAAAAAAACATTACAAAAAGAACACAGGTGAGGAACAATTTGTTAATCACATATCTAATGAGAATTCCTATTGCAGCAAAGGGAAGGATAGGATTGGCTCATTTGCTGTAATGTACGTTACTGTATATGACAACAACTGATGGATCATTCTGCTTGCCGTCTAATTGAGAACTGTGTTTGAGTGTAAGTTCAGAAAATACTTTGTGGAAAGTTTTGTTTGCTAGTTCTGATCTGAATGATTCCATAACAAAATCCAACAAATGAGTTTTAGAAATATTCTTACTCGACACCGATGTAAAATCATTAAACAGGACATTTTATTAAATAATACGTGCAAGCAGGAGACAAAATGACACACGTACAAAGTCATAGATCAAGACTACTCAAAACAGGTCTTCAGCACGGAAAGACACAGCTGAAAGATGACACATTTCTTTCCCCTCTGGACATATAGAGCCTTGCAAAAGTATTGACCCCCGCCTTTGACGTTTTTCTTTTTTTGTTGTCTTACAACTTTGAATTAAAATAGATTTTTTGGGGGGTTATTATCATTTGATTTACATAACATGCCTACCACTTTGAAGATGCAAAATGTTTTATTGTGAAACAAGAAATAAGACAAAAAAAAATTGAATACTTGAGCGTGCATAATTACCCCCCTCCAAGTCAATACTTTGTAGAGCCACCTTTTGCAACAATTACAGCTGCACGTCTCTTTGGGTATGTATCTATAAGCTTGGCACATCTAGCCACTGGGAATTTTGCCCGTTCTTCAAGGCAAAACTGCTCCAGCTGCTTCAAGTTGGATGGGGTCCGCTGGCGTACAGCGATCTTTAAGTTTAAATACGTAAAGAATCTCAACACACAATAAGCTCCAGGCTGCTGCAACTCTGCTACAACTCAGTTGAGGAGAAAAATAGCGTGTTGATTTGTCATTGATTCTGTTTCTTTCCAGCACATTAAACCAGTGGAATTAATTGCTGAATAACCATATGCAGTGAGGAATCTACAGTTGTTTGAGGTCCCTCTAGTCCAGTGGTTACCAAACTTTTTCTGTCAGAGCCCCCTTAGAGGATGTATGGACGTTGCAAGACCCCTAGAATTACATTGTTATATATAAAGCCAAAAAGAAAGTTGATGTTTTTATATTCATAAAATAGTTACAAACACAAAACTCATGTCCAGTCCTCTTATTGGTTTTGCTTTGTCTTTTATTTGTTTTTTTTACACCGGACCCCCTCATCCAAGCCCAAAGAAGTTTTGCTGCAGTGAGTTTGGAGGTCTTTCCTTTAATATATTTTCTTGAATGTATTTCTGTGTAAGTGGGTGTTATCCACGTCACTTTTTAACCGTCAGAAAAGAACATCCATTTTAATACAGATGTATCGGTGGAAAAAGGGACTCTGTTACACAAAGATGAATAAGCATTGGAGGGGCAGGATTTGGACTCAATGCCTCATTTGGAAATTCCAGGTCCTCCCAGTTTCCTAATGGGAGGACCTCAGCGTCCACATCCTGTCCAGCGGATGTTCCTGCCCTTCCTCTTCCTCTGGATGCATGAGGCCTACCGCAGTCTGCTCGGTGGCTGACAAACCCAAATATACTTTGTTCAATGACAAATTACCCTATTTTTCCATATGCAGCAAAACCATGTGAATCATTTAAACAACCCTGTGGTCCTACTTGATTTGGGGTATTTACACATAAATGAGGCAGACTGTGAATTAGTTTTATTGATGTAAACAGGTGTCGAGACGCCCCAGACTCAATCAGAACCAAATGTAATGTTTTAGTCATCAACATCGTAAGTAATTTGCACTGATTCATTACATGTCTTTTGCTCCTGATGGCATTAGAGCGCAGAGGAAACTGGGTTGTAGTAATAACAGAGCAGGGAGGATGTGATAATACTACGGAATTTACATCCGTGTGAATTCTCGGTCTCGATTTAGCAACCAATCAATGAGCAAGTTGGTGTTTGGTCAAAACCTCTTCTGGTGGAGGTTCCCTTCCTGCTTGTGCGTAACAACGGATCACATGACCTGGAAGTAATGCTCTCCAACAGACTGCTCAGGAGAAGGGGACAAACTGCTCCTCATTTCCCGGGCGGTCCTGAAGCACACTGAGCATTTACTGCACATATGAAGGATACGCACTGTATGCTCGCAGTGTGCAGCATGTGTGCGAGTGTTTGTGTGCGTCCGGCTGTCACACGGCTTCACTTGTCAATGAGTGTGCAGAGACATCTACGTGTCCACAGCACACTGTCCTGATGTCCCGAGTCAAAAGAGCTGGGACAGATGGTCTGAGTCTCTCTTCAATTCAAGGCTCATGGCCTGGAGGATGATTCACACACGCCTTTTCACATTTGATACACATAGATCTTCTAATGACACAATCACACACATCAGGGCGTGAGGTCTATCTTTTTTTTTTGGGAAGCATTTTTCCATTCATCTAAATATATTTTTTGTTATTCACGTTTCAAATCTTTTTCTTTTTTTCACACTCAGACTTTTGAGCCTGAGGTGGCTTGGGGGGCGGGGCATCAACAGAGAGGGGCGTGGCATCATGGGTTATGGCTAAGGCTTTCATGTCTGTTTTCCTTTGCAGGGCAAGGATCATTGAGCAGCAGCACTACACCCGCTAACCTGCCAGAGACCACTGCTGCTTTGCCTTTGGCTAAGTTCACCTTGTTTGGGTTTGCTTTGTTTTGGCCTCTCCACATTGCTCATTGCGTGCTTCGCTGAGGGCCTCCTAACTGGGGCAAGACATATTTTAACTGTGTACGAGAGACAGCCCCCCCCCATTCAGGTGCTGAGTCTGCGGTGGTGGTTTGGTGTCCCAGGTGGTGGTGTCCCTCTTTCATGTTTTTGCGTGTTTGAGTTTGCTTCACTTTTAGTTTCACGTGTGGTGCTCCTTGGGTCCCCTTTTCTTTGGACAGTCCATCATCTTAAGTCTCAGCCCTGATTGGTTCCCCCGTTGCTCGTCCCAGACTGAGTGAGGGTTTTACAGTTTTTAAACCGTAAATTGAATTTAATAAAATTACCTTTTTGTATTGTAAATTGCGTCTGTCTCACGTGTGACGAGCTGGAGTGCCTCCCCTTAGTTTTGTTGGGTTGAAGATTTAAAACAATTTCCTGGGTGAAATTCCTAGGGTGGCGTTGTTTGGCAACATTACAATTTTTAAACTGCCCTCACCCATACATCACGCCTCGTGTCGCTACATGTATAATACGTTAAATTCATCCGACAGCAATGATTCAAATTCACATTATCTCATCATATGTGTTCATGATCATTTCCTGCTCATCGGTGGAGAAATACGCTTTAAGTTTATTTCCTGTTAGAATAAAAAATCCTGGTTTTCTGTGATCGACTCTGTGATGTTCATGACGTAACCACGTCATCTGCAGAGATAGACGCGCAAGACACGTGAGCAGGAAGTACGGTAACGTGTAAACCAGAGCCGGAGAATAAACGCCCGTGGATATGAATCAAACTGTGTTAGGTCTGGTGTATAAACCCACACAACGCAAACACTACAGACTCACTAACACTAACCCTAACACTAACCCTAACCCACGTAACAACATTATCCTGATTGACATCTGGTTCAAACGAACGAGACGGTTTGAACGCCGATCCGCCTTCGAGGAACCGAGAGCCTGATTTCAATCATCTTTGTCATTTGAGCTGGATAATCGGACATTTGATCGACTTAGTTGAACCACGTACAAGGAACAGGGTCCAGCTCAGGCACAGACATCCCTGGTACGCAGCAACGAGCGTGGTCACTGGCCCTTAATCCCAAAGCCATCAAAACTCATGTAGTCGGTTGCAGAATGAAGGGTCAATCTGGTTCCCTTTATCATTTATTAACATATTAGAAAAAAAAGATAATTTCAGCTAAAAAACTCTTCTGTGTCATTAAAAGTTAACGAGAACCTGAACCCATTAATGCATTAGCCACTTTTCTTATTTTCGACATAAGTAGTATGAGAATAATACGGGTATTCTACACAAAGATGAATAAGCATTAGAGGGGCAGGATTTGGACTCAGTTTTCTAATGGGAGGACCTCTGAGTGTGTGTCAGCGTCCACATCCTGTCCAGTGGAGCAAGCCAAGGCCTTAATATTCCTGCCCTTCCTCTTCCTCTGGATGCATGAGGCCTTCCATCCATCCATCCATCCATCTTCAACCGCTTATCCGGGGTCGGGTCGCGGGGGCAACAGCTCCAGCAGGGGACCCCAAACTTCCCTTTCCCGGGCCACATCTACCAGCTCTGACTGGGGGATCCCAAGGCGTTCCCAGGCCAGTGCAGAGATATAATCTCTCCACCTAGTCCTGGGTCTTCCCCGGGGCCTCTTCCCAGCTGGCCGTGCCTGAAACACCTCCCTAGGGAGGCGCCCAGGGGGCATCCTCACCAGATGCCCAAACCACCTCAACTGGCTCCTTTCGACGCAAAGGAGCAGCGGCTCTACTCCGAGCTCCTCGCGAATGGCTGAGCTTCTCACCCTATCCCTAAGGGAGACGCCAGCCACTCTCCTGAGGAAACCCATTTCGGCCGCTTGTACCCGTGACCTAGTTCTTTCGGTCATGACCCATCCTTCATGACCATAGGTGAGGGTAGGAACGAAGATTGACCGGTAGATCGAGAGCTTTGCCTTTCGGCTCAGCTCTCTTTTCGTCACAACGGTGCGGTAAAGCGAGTGCAATACCGCCCCCGCTGCTCCGATTCTCCGGCCAAACTCACACTCCATCTTCCCCTCACTCGTGAACAAGACCCCGAGGTACTTGAACTCCTTCACTTGGGGTAAGGACACATTCCCTACCTGGAGTAGGCAATCCATCGGTTTCCTGCTGAGAACCATGGCCTCAGATTTAGAGGTGCTAATCCTCATCCCGACCGCTTCACACTCGACTGCGAAACGCTCCAGTGAGAGTTGGAGGTCACAGACGGAAGATGCCATCAGGACCACATCATCTGCAAAAAGCAGCGATGAGATCCGCAGCCCCCCGAACTGTAGACCCTCCTCCCCCCGACTACGCCTCGATATCCTGTCCATGAAGACCACAAACAAGATTGGTGACAAGGCGCAGCCCTGGCGAAGGCCAACCCCCACCGGAAACGCCTTCGACTTACTGCCGAGCACCCGAACACAGCTCTCGCTTTGGGCGTACAAGGATTGGATGGCCCCAAGCAAGGACCCCCTTACCCCGTACTCCCGCAGCACCTCCCACAGTATCTCTCGGGGGACCCGGTCATACGCCTTCTCCAAGTCCACAAAACACATGTAGACTGGTTGAGCATACTCCCAAGCCCCCTCTATGATCCTGGAAAGAGTGAAGAGCTGGTCCGTTGTTCCACGACCAGGACGAAAACCGCATTGATCCTCTTCAATCCTTGGTTCGACTATCGGCCGAACCCTCCTTTCCAGCACCTTAGAGTAGACTTTACCCGGGAGGCTGAGTAGTGTGATACCCCTGTAATTGGCACACACTCTCTGGTCCCCCTTTTTGAAGAGGGGTACCACCACCCCAATCTGCCACTCTTTTGGCACTGTCCCAGACTTCCACGCAATGTTGAAGAGGCGTGTCATCCAAGACAACCCCCCAACACCCATTGCTTTTAGCATCTCTGGACGGATCTCATCAATCCCCGGGGCTTTGCCACTGCGGAGTTGTTTGACTACCTCAGTGACTTCCACCAGGCTAATTGACGATGATCCCTCCTCCGCCTCCAGCTCCGCCTCCACCAAAGAGGGCGTAGTAGTTGGGTTCAGGAGTTCCTCAAAGTGTTCCTTCCACCGCCCGATAACCTCCTCAGTCGCGGTCAACAGGGTCCCATCCTTACTGTACACAGCTTGGATGGTTCCCCGTTTCCCCCTCCTGAGGTGCCGGATGGTCTTCCAAAAACACTTTGGTGCCGACCGAAAGTCCTTCTCCATAGTTACCCCGAACTCCTCCCATACTCGCTGCTTTGCCTCCATCACGGCAGAGGCTGCTGCCCTTCGAGCCTGTCGGTACACTGCAACTGCCTCTGGAGTCCCACCGGATATCATAACCCGGAAGGCCTCCTTCTTCAGTCGGACGGCTTCCCTGACCACCGGTGTCCACCACGGAGTTCGAGGGTTACCGCCCCTTGATGCACCTAAGACCTTGAGGCCACAACTCACCGCCGCGGCTTCAGCAATGGAGGTTTTGAACATAGACCACTCTGGTTCAATGTCCCCTACCTCCACAGGAATGTGAGAGAAGCTCCGCCGGAGGTGTGAGTTGAAAATCTTTTGGACCGGGGCCTCCTCCAGACGTTCCCAGTTCACCCTCACTACACGCTTGGGTTTACCGGGTCTGTCCCGAGTCTTCCCCCATCCTCTGACCCAGCTCACAACCAGATGGTGATCAGTTGACAGCTCTGCCCCTCTCTTTACCCGAGTGTCCAGAACATGCGGCCTCAGATCAGACGATACGATTACAAAATCGATCATTGATCTTTGGCCTAGGGTGCTCTGGTACCACGTACACTTATGAACATCCTTATGTTCGAACATGGTGTTTGTTATGGACAATCCGTGACTAGCACAGAAGTCCAGTAACAAACACCCGCTCGGGTTCAGATCAGGGAGGCCATTCCTCCCAATCACGCCTCTCCAGTTATCTCCATCGTCGCCCACGTGCGCATTGAAGTCTCCCAGTAGGACTATGGAGTCCCCTACAGGAGCCCCATGCAGGACTCCATTCAGGGTCTCCAAAAAGGCCGAATACTCTGAGCTGCTGTTTGGTGCATATGCACAGACAACAGTCAGAGTTTTCCCCCCCACCACCCGAAGGCGTAGGGAGGCGACCCTTTTGTCCACTGGGGTAAACTCCAATGTAGCAGCACTCAGCCGGGGACTTATGAGTATCCCCACACCCGCCTGGCGCCTCACACCATGGGCCACTCCGGAGTAGAATAGAGTCCACCCCCTATCCAGGAGTTTGGTTCCAGAGCCGAGGCTGTGCGTAGAGGTAAGCCCCACCAGATCCAACTGATAACGCTCCACCTCCCGCACAAGCTCCGGCTCCTTCCCCCCCAGAGAGGTTACGTTCCACGTCCCCAGAGCCAGCATCTGCCGCCCAGGTCTGTTCCGTCTAGACCCCCCACTGTCACTGCCACCCTTGTAGCAGCGCACCCGACCCCATCGGTTTCCTTCACAGGTGGTGAGCCCATGGGGAGTAGAGTGTTGGGCTGCCGCGTCACTCCTTCGGGCTGTGCCCGGCCGGGCTCCGCGGTAAACCCGGCCACCAGACGCTCGCTGTCGGGCCCTCCATCTAGGCCTGGCTCCAAATGGGGGCCCCGGGCTTCCTCCGGGCCGGGTAACTCCTTCCCTCTTCCGTTTTTTCATGGGGGTCTTGAACCATTCTTAGTCTGGCCCCTCGCCTGAGACCACTTTGCCAAGGGTAACCCTACCAGGAGCACAAGGCTCCCGACAACACAGCCCTCAGGTTCATAGGGACACACAAACCTCTCCACCACGATAAGGTGACGGTTCCCAGAGAGGTGCATGAGGCCTGTCAAACCTAAATATATTGTTCATTTTATCTAAATAATAAAGACTGTTGAACCTCTTCTGCTCAGTGTTCTGCTCTCCAGCAGCTGGTCCTGCACCGCAACCAACATGACAATATTGTGTAATACTGTATTACATTATAAGACAATATAGGGAACGGTAAGTACTAGAAGGAATACAACAAAACTAGAGACTAGAAACAAATGTCATTATTTGTTATTTATTGTGGGTTTACGTAAACAGCAGTATAGCATGCATGTGTAAATACACATTAAAAACATTCAAACTTGTATTAGTCTACTGATTATCCAATCAAATTTAGCCCCGCCTAGACTTAACTATTTGTTTTGATTTGTATTTGTATTTACCAGATCGATGATTACTCGATCAATGTTTTGACTCTGTTCCATGCTTGCAAGCATTTAATAAATGTCTTGTTAAATGATTTCACACCGGTGTCGAGTAAAAGTTTTTTATGTAACTTAAATTATGTACCTGGTTTCATGTTAAGAACATGCCCCTGCACAAATGCGTAATAGAAAGTATTCAAAGCAATGTTGTCATGCTAAGGTTCATCTTGTTGGGGGAGAATTGGTTGAGCTGGAAATTGTGATTGTCTCAGGAACCTTTCCTTACTTGGAAAACTATGATTGACTGGGCCCGTTTAAGGGAGGGGTCACGGGCGTCTCCCAGCGACATCTGTTTACAACGAATCTTCCTTTTGTAGGGGGGTCTTCTGTTTTCCTAGACACAAACCTTCCATGTGTATTAAAGCTCCTGTTCTCCCACAGAAACTTCGTCAGATCTTCTAGCTCCTCTGGGGGAGAAAGAACAATCTGCCCCTTTTCATGTGAATTGTAGTCCTTTGAATACGGTCTGTAGTGTTTGTGTTGATGATTTCTGTATTCTTTATCATGTTTCTATATTCTAGTTAGTAATTAGTCACAAAGCAAGTTCAAGATACTTTTGATTTCTCACAAGGGCTTAATCCACAAATTTCCACCACACGTCTCAGCAGTTTGAAGGTCTACAGCTTGTCGACAAAGTCTTCTCCAAAGTAAATCATCTGTTTCACTGCAGTCAGGATCAGCGCATTCATGTCATCATTGGTGTCGATTTCCTCGTGGTAGTTCCTCACGAGAAAGATGCAGTTTGGAGAAATGCCGAGCAACACACTGAATTTGTCAACCTAAGACGGGATATCAGGATATTACTCTATATATACTCTAACAACAAATACAAAGTCAACAATAGAAACGTACCAGTTCCTTCAAGTATATGCTGCCATATACTTTGTCCATATTTGTGTTCACTTCAGGACACGCTTCATCAATTTTAGTCAGAATAGCCAGTTGAGGAATTCCTGTAAAGACAGAAACATAATTTGTTCTACTTTGCTGGTGTTTTGATTCATGAAACAGACTTGATTCCATTGAGATCTCTGCTCTTACCCATTTCACTGGCTGCTAGTCTGACTTCTCTCATCTTCTTCACAACTCCATCACTTAATATAGACACTGAACCAGCAGGAATGACCGACACCAGGACGTGAACTTTGTCATTCAGAGTGGGAGATGAGTTGTAGTATTTGTCATTCTCCTGAATCTCGAGGTCCGACTTGAACTTGTAAAACAATTAAAAAAAGAAACTACTATTAACTATCAAATAGAACAGCTAAACAATAGGATTTGGAATAAAAAGTAACGCAAAAAGTGTCACAAAAAGAAAAGTTGATAACTTCAGCGTTTTACCTGATAACCTTTTGACACGTGTCCGTTTAGGGCCAGTTTCACATCTTCCACTTTCACTCCCATGTCGGTCTTTTCCTCAAGGCCCATTATGTCATTGAAAATGAAAGAGAAATAGCTTCCATCGTCTTTTTTTATTTCATAAGTCTCGTACTGTAAAGAAGGTGGAATTATTTGCATTATTACTTCTTCCAAGAAACAAGAGGTGAGGCATTCAAGTGATTTCTCAGCTTCCATTATCAGCACGGTAACAAAGAAATTAGTACTTTGAGCAACATTTAAACAGTCATGGTTTCTCAAGGCTGGGCTTTAGGGGAAAATATGTGTATTCCTCCATTTCAATCTCTCTGTATAGTAATGTATTTCTATTTATGCAAATATGCACACATGTTAAATTAATTTTGTGTTGTTTTCACGGATAAGTTATTCATCATTTTTTAAAGCTCTTAGGGAGGTTGACATGAACATCATCAGCTCTAAACCCTTTTGTTCTGGCTGAATGATGCCTGCATTGGCCTACAAAGCTCAATAGATCAATTGCGGTATGAATTTGTTTTAACTGTTCTTTAGAGTCCACAAACAATTTACACAATTTTCATACTTTCCGTGTAAAGCTGCATCCAGTTGCAATTGCATCCGTTTGAGCTGAAATAGCAACTCTGTCTCTTAAAGCACTTTGAACAGAGTTGATGAAGCTGGACTTTCCAGCCCCGACTGGTCCGTGAAGCAAAATTCTCAGATTTTTGACATCTGGGTGTCCAGGTTTGTAAGAATTCAGAAATGTATAATTCTTCAGGTAGACTCTTTTCAACGAAGAAACAAATAATTAGAACACTAATACTTCATTTATTCCCATTATTAAATGTACAACATGTGAATCATACTCACGTTTTTACATCCCTCCAGGGCTGACCAAAATGTACTAAAGAGAAAGTTACATATGTTAACAGGCATTTTCTTTTTCTTTAATGTTATATATAATTTAAATTTTGAAGCAATTTTGCAATAGATTTTATTTACAACTTTCGATCTACTCTTTCTACTTTTGATGAGTAGACAAGCAAAGTATTCTTTTGAGTAAACAATGTTCTGTAATGTTGTATCTCACTTTTAGGAGGATCAGCAGGTGTTGACTCTCCTCCACCCATGGCTGAAAAAGGACAGTGAGACAACATTTAAACAAGAACCATTGTTATACATAATTTATTATAAAAAAGCGTAAGTTCAGACATGTTGCAACTCATCACTTTTAAAACTGACTCAGGTGCTGTACAAGCAAATCCTGTAATGTATTCTTAATGAATATGTGTTGTTGTAATTGACTCTGATTGTTTAATTGTGGTTTAATCTCTCAATTATATAGTTAAATTTTTATCTGATTTGTAATATTCAAAGAATCATACCTGAACTGTTGTGCCTCTAAAAGAAAAAGGAGATGGTTCAATTAGAATTATTATAACTTTGACACACTTGTATATGTTGGCATAATAAAAAATGAAGCACTTTTGCAATGGATTGAACATTTAGGAGCTGAAATGATGACAAGTCAAGATTCACTGTTTGCTGTAAAAGGAGACTGTAACATTCACTGTTTGCTGTAAAAGGAGACTGTAACATTCACTGTTTGCTGTAAAAGGAGACTGTAACATGCAAATGACCAACTTTGGCGTACACCTGCATGCAAAGTAAGACTTTATGAACAACGAAGAACATTTCAGCAATCACTAGTTAACCAAATGATAACAGGAGACAATCTGTAAAACCATCAAGACAACAGTCACGAATTTGACAAAAATATAAAATAATTTCAAAGTGAAATCAACCCTCTTTAATATGTAAAGCATTGCTTTTATAAAATTCTAAAAGTCAAAACAGATACACTTTATCAACCGTATGAATATATTGAGCTTAACACAATATCTTCATAAGGTTGATAAAACGTTCCTTGGGGCTGAAGGGAAAGACGTTTAATTTACTTCCATTTTTCAAGCACTAGATCTACAGGTTGTTTACATCTTTTAGTAGATTAATAATAACACCATGAGAATAACGATAATATGCTACAATGCCATAATATTAATCCCTTACCTTTGTATCTGTGGCTCTGCACAGTGCCGAAGTGGTGCAGTGCAGTAATGGTGCAGTAATGATGGATAGAAGATCCTTATATACTGTAGGCTATGCTTTCACTTTCAGATACAGTAAATCATGTGATTTAGGAGAAGTAAAGGATTAGAATAATGTCTCATGTAATCTTGATTTTCTGTAACATATGTACTGTATATGACAAAACTGATGGATCTGCTTGCTGGTTACTACGTCTAATTGAGCACAAGCTGTACTTTGACTAAAGTGAATTTACGTTCAGAAAATACTTTAGGGAAATGTTTGTTTGATAGTTCTGATCTTAATAATTCCGTAATAAATCTAATAAATTAGCTTGCCCTTAAAACAGTTAGTGGTACTGATTAATTTAGTTAAAATTGCAGAAATGTGTCGCTGCACATTGCTCTCCACTGTGCAAAAGGACAACAACGGAGTCCCAACACACAATATGCGCAGCCATTTCAAATCAAAGCTAAAACCCCAAACACCCCTGTGGTAGACGTTTGACCGAATAAAGGGAGAGAAATTTGTCTTTGTATATTTCATTGACTTCTGCGTAGAAGGACCAACATAACAGCTTACAATCAAGCAAACTGCCCTGAAATGGTACCGAGGGCAATAAATCATTACAGAGGGTACAGAGAGTACAGAGGGGGTTGTTTTCAGTCTGTGGGACTTTCCACAAGTTAAAAGGTGATTTATTCACGGTGGTTTCTGAGAATTTCTGAGGTTGAGGGCAAGGTTATTATAGTTTTGAATTTTTCACTAGTTTTTATTTTTAATTAGTTTTAACTTTTTGTTTTCAATTTCAGTTTAGTTTTAATTAGTTTTTAAAGCGGCTTTGCTAGTTTATTTTTTATTTTTTGAAAATGCTTAGTTTTAGCATTCAAGGAAGCTTCATTTTTTGCTTGCAAAACAAAATGCTCAAAATTAATTGTAGATACAAGCTATAATAAGTAATACAAACTCAAAACAACATACCATTTAAAAAAATGTATTTAGGACAGATGAAGAGCCATCCCCAAAAGACAACTATGGAATATGTGTCAGTCAGTGTGTTTGTGTTATTAACCAGAACAATTCCACTAGACACAACAATATCAACAACAGGACATAAAATGTAGATATGGTGTTATGGAATATTTCAATAAAAGCTCGGTAGAGAATGATTTGTCTGATAAAACAGAGTCTTGATGAATGATCAAAGTTGCAAAAGTCCATTTATTGCTTGCAAGCAGGAGGTCAAATACACTAGCACGTATCACGGTGCTCTGTGGAAATGGCGTCTCCGAGCACTAAAGACGCTGAGTTTTTATACACATGTGAAGGACATTCTCCGTGCCAGTTACGAGAAGATGCAAAGCAGGTTGAGATAAGAACCCAGGTGAAGCTGAGGGTAGCACACACACACAAGATCCTCCTCAGTGGCCGGTGCAAATCATAATTAATTGACAAAGTAAAATTTGGATCCGGAACTTTCGAGATGTGGGAGCACTTCAATTTGATTTCCTCTAACACGGTTGGCGATAGGCAGGCAAAGTCTGTCATTTGTATTGCGTAATTATGGATGTTTATTTTTATTGTGGAGACCACCAGATATTTGGCTGAGCCAAACATTCCACAGAGTGAAGACCCGCTAAAATATTGGGTCAAACACAAACATGTGTACCCACATCTGTTTGTATTAGCACGTAATCTTATGAGCATTCCTGCCTCATCGTGCCGCGTGAGCGCCTTTTTTCTAAAGCTGGGGAAATAGTATCTACAAAAAGAAACCGACTCAACCCCAATACTGTGAAGAAAATTGTGTTTCTCAATAAAAATCAATAATAATTTCATGCCCCATCCCATGTGTCCACAAGCACCTCAATATCCTGTCATAAGAAACATGTCCAAAAGCATAATCACTGCCCCACTGACCTTTCCTCTGTAAATCACTTCCCACATTCAAACAATTCACTTAAGTCCCTATGACTGCCATGAACTGCACATGCAGTAGGAAGCACTTGCTGGTATTTTAAATTATATTACCTACATATAACATTATATATATATATATCATATATATTCTATTCATTTTTCTGCTAGTATGATCACAAACATACATGCACAAAGGTGCAGAAAGACACATAGATAAGTATTTGTTCCACTTCTTCCCAATGTACAGAGAATTGAAATACACAAACAAGGACACACTGCAAACCTGAAAACAATAGTTTCATTCATATAGGAATCCATGTATTTATTAGATGATTTATTGGTTCAACGTTTCATAATCATGTTCAACCCACAGAGACTGGGCCAAAATATACTGGTAGGCTATTCGATACATTTGCACTATAGGTTTTCAACAGCAGAGGTCACCATAGAGTTTGCGATGCGTTGAATGAATGAACCTTTTCCCGATACGATTGGCTGGAAAGCTTCACTGGTTCAGAAAGCTTCACTTTGCCATCACTAATTTGCGCTGATAGACTGCAGTATCTTATGCGCCTTATTGTGCGGAAAACACGGCACATGAGCTCCGGAGAAAATGGTATACAAAACATACATTGTCGGTTAATACATTTTTAATTGGTTAAATTCTTAAGGTCATTTATTCATCCCTAGTTTATGTTTTGATCAGAGTTGTGATTAAAGGTTTGGGTTGGCCGCAAAAGATAACCTGTCAATCACAAGGTAGCCCCGCCCTAAAGCTGGACTGGATTTATTCTACCGTAACAACATTTTTTTGTTGTTGAAAAGTTTAAGGCATTTCCACTTTTTCAGATCTTTGCTCTCATGTTTCCTATATAATTAAGTGTCCATACAAACAGAATAAACTGCCCTTTGAAATATAATTAAGGTTAACTGATCAAAATATGTGGCTAAGGGACAATACATATAAGACAAAAGACAATCCAAAACAACTCTGTGGGTTTAATAAATAACAACTAGATTTGACTCAAAAAGACTTTGAATGATTGAAAACAAAACCTGACAAAAATGTAACAAAAGTACTTTGTTAGCTTTAGGCATAAAAACTAATACTTGCTCATGTTTAGGCAACAAAAGTACTTAGTTCACAAGAGACACACAAAGTTACCTCCTGTATGTGCAGTCATTCATCCATCACGCACTTGGCAACATTCCGTAGCCTCATTCGAAACTCATTTGTGTTACTTAAAAAGCAAATCCAACCTGTTGAGGTAGTTTCAGTCGCGGCGAAGCGTAAGGTCCCCTTGTTAGAGGAAAACCAGTTTACCAAAGCAGGACAGCACACCTCAGAACATATCTATCATCAATTATAGATCTATGTATTGCTAAAAATACACTTGAGTGCGTGGTTTATAGGTTTTCATTTCTTTGTACAGACACAGCTTTAAAACAAAGTTCTACTTGATTTGGGGGATTTACGCATGTATAAATGAGGCAGAGTGAATCCAACAACCTCTCGTGCAGATTTATACACAAAAGAAATAAGTAATGAGTTCAGAAGCAACGAGAAACTAGATGGCTGTGAATTAGTTTTAATGATGTAAACAGGTGTCGAGTTGCCTCAGACTCAATCAGAACCAAATGTAATGTTAGTCATCAACATCGTAAGTAATTTTCACTGATTCATTACATGTCTTTGTCTCCTGATGACATCAGAGCGCAGAGGAAACAGGGTTGTAGTAATAACAGAGCAGGGAGGATGTGATAATACCACAGAATTTACATCCGTGTGAAATGTTGGTCATGATTTAGCAACCAATCAATGACCAAGCTGGTGTTTGGTCAAAACCTCTTCCCAGAACAAAGGCCCAGCGTACTTTTCACTTTTCCATCGCTGGTGGTGCAAATCCAAATTAATCAAACTGGCTCAAGTTGAAAACAAAAAACAGAAGCAAGTTCAGTTACAAAGCGCTATGAATAGTGTAATATTTCGTGAAATAGAGAATCTCCCGTCCTCAGTCCAATATCACCAACACAGAGGGTTCTCGGGGAGATTCTGACTCTTTCTCCTCTGGTACAGTTTTTATGTATCTTGTGGGGTGTGTTTTTATTGAATGATGTGACTGGATGCACATCCAAACATAGCTCCACCCAAGTTATTCACCGCTGTCATCCACATCCAGGCATTTTATCACCTTTATTTATTTTATCACATTTGTCTCCATCTGGTGAGCAAATCTGGAATTCCCCTCGCTCACCTTACCAGGCTCATCAATATGACAATATTTCACCTTAAGCTTCTTTAATTAAAAATAATATCATAAACTACATAAAATATTTTACGGTTGTCATGCAGAGGGATTTCCTATCTGTACACGTACGACATCCTTGCTCCCAAACAAGGAATAAATAAGGATAAAATAAGGAATAAAATCTGTTGAAGAAGGAGACAAACATCCTTGAAGCACACTGAGCATTTACTGCACATGTGAAGGATACACACTGTATGGTCACGGTGTGCAGCATGTGTGTGAGTGTTTGTGTGCGTCCAGCTGTCACACGGCTTCACTGTCAATGAGTGTGCAGAGACGTTTACGTGTCCACAGCACACTGTCCCCGATGTCCTGAGGCCCCGAGTCAAAAGAGCTGGGACAGACGGTCTGAGTCACGACAAGTCTCTCTTCAATTCAAGGCTCAAGGCTGGCAGGCCGATTCACACATCTACATTTTTAAACCACACACAAACACACACACACACACACATGCACACACATACACATGGTCGGAGCACAAGTCTGAGCACATAAAAATATTTTTTTTAAACTCAAAATCAAATTTAGAAAGATATGGTGGATTGGTGTCCGAGGTGGTGGTGTCCCTCTTTCATGTTTTTGCGTGTTTGAGTTTGCTTCACTTTTAGTTTTGCGTGTGGTGCTCCTTGGGTCCCCTTTTCTTTGGACAGTCCATCATCTTAAGTCTCAGCCCTGATTGGTTCCCCCGTTGCTCGTCCCAGACTGAGTGAGGTTTTTACAGTTTTTAAACCGTAAATTGAATTTAATAAAATTACCTTTTTGTATTTTACATTGCGTCTGTCTCACGTGTGACGAGCTGGAGTGCCTCCCCTTAGTTTTGTTGGGTTGAAGATACGCTTTGTTTATTTCCAGATCGACCCTTCCACGTAACAACATTATCCTGATTGACATCTGGTTCAAACGAACGAGACGGTTTGAACGCCGATCCGCCTTCGAGGAACCGAGAGCCTGATTTCAATCATCTTTGTAATTTGAGCTGGATAATCGGACATTTGATCGACTTAGTTGAACCACGTACGAGGAACAGGGCCCAGCTCGGGCACAGACCTCCCTGGTACGCAGCAACGAGCGTGGTCACTGGCCCTTCATCCCAAAGCCATCAAAACTCATGTAGTCGGTTGTAGGGTCAATCTGGATCCCTTTGTCATTTATTAACATATTAGAATAAAAAGATAATAATTTCAGCTAAAAAACTCTTCTGTGTCATTAAAAGTTAACGAGAACCTGAAACCATTAATGCATTAGCCACTTTTCTTATTTTCAACATAAGTAGTATGAGAATAATACGGGTATTCTACACAAAGATGAATAAGCATTAGAGGGGCAGGATTTGGACTCAGTTTTCTAATGGGAGGACCTCTGAGTGTGTGTCAGCGTCCACATCCTGTCCAGCGGAGCAAGCCAAGGCCTTAATATTCCTGCCCTTCCTCTTCCTCTGGATGCATGAGGCCTGTCAAACCTAAATATATTGTTCAAGGAAAAATTATCTAAATAATAAAGACTGTTGAACCTCTTCTGCTCAGTGTTCTGCTCTCCAGCAGCTGGTCCTGCACCGCAACCAACATGACAATATTGTGTAATACTGTATTACATTATAAGACAATATTGTGTAATACTGTATTACATTATAAGACAATATTGTGTAATACTGTATTACATTATAAGACAATATAGGGAACGGTAAGTACTAGAAGGAATACAACAAAACTAGAGACTAGAAACAAATGTCATTATTTGTTATTTATTGTGGGTTTCCGTAAACAGCAGTATAGCATGCATGTGTAAATACACATTAAAAACATTCAAACTTGTATTAGTCTACTGATTATCCAATCAAATTTAGCCCCGTCTAGACTTAACTATTTGTTTTGATCTTCTATTTACCAGATCGATGATTACTCGATCAATGTTTTGACTCTGTTCCATGCTTGCAAGCATTTAATAAATGTCTTGTTAAATGATTTCACGCCGGTGTTGAGTAAAAGTTTCTTATGTAACTTAAATTATGTACCTGGTTTCATGTTAAGAACATGCCCAAATGCGTAATAGAAAGTATTCAAAGCAATGTTGTCATGCTAAGGTTCATCTTGTTGGGGGAGAATTGGTTGAGCTGGAAATTGTGATTGTCTCAGGAACCTTTCCTTACTTGGAAAACTATGATTGACTGGGCCCGTTTAAGGGAGGGGTCACGGGCGTCTCCCAGCGACATCTGTTTACAACAAATCTTCCTTTTGTAGGGGGGTCTTCTGTTTTCCTAGACACAAACCTTTCATGTGTATAAAAGCTCCTGTTCTCCCCCAGAAACTTGGTCAGATCTTCTAGCTCCTCTGTGGGAGAAAGAACAATCTGCCCCTTTTCAGGTGTATTGCAGTCATTTGACTTCTGTCTGTACTGCTTGTGTTGATGATTTCTGTATTCTTTATCATGTTTCTATATTCTAGTTAGTAATTAGTCACAAAGCAAGTTCAAGATACTTTTGATTTCTCACAAGGGCTTAATCCACAAATTTCCACCACACGTCTCAGCAGTTTGAAGGTCTACTGCTTGTCGACAAAGTCTTCTCCAAAGTAAATCATCTGTTTCACTGCAGTCAGGATCAGCGCATTCATGTCATCATTGGTGTCGATTTCCTCGTGGTAGTTCCTCACGAGAAAGATGCAGTTTGGAGAAATGGCGAGCAAAACACTGAATTTGTCAACCTAAGACGGGATACCAGGATATTACTCTATATATACTCTAACAACAAATACAAAGTCAACAATAGAAACGTACCAGTTCCTTCAAGTATATGCTGCCATATACTTTGTCCATATTTGTGTTCACTTCAGGACACGCTTCATCAATTTTAGTCAGAATAGCCAGTTGAGGAATTCCTGTAAAGACAGAAACATAATTTGTTCTACTTTGCTGGTGTTTTGATTCATGAAAACAGACTTGATTCCATTGAGATATCTGCTCTTACCCATATCACTGGCTGCTAGTCTGACTTCTCTCATCTTCTTCACAACTCCATCACTTAATATAGACACTGAACCAGCAGGAATGACCGACACCAGGACGTGAACTTTGTCATTCAGAGTGGGAGATGAGTTGTAGTATTTGTCATTCTCCTGAATCTCGAGGTCCGACTTGAACTTGTAAAACAATTAAAAAAAGAAACTACTATTAACTATCAAATAGAACAGCTAAACAATAGGATTTGGAATAAAAAGTAACGCAAAAAGTGTCACAAAAAGAAAAGTTGATAACTTCAGCGCTTTACCTGATAACCTTTTGACACGTGTCCGTTTAGGGCCAGTTTCACATCCTCCACTTTCACTCCCATTTCGGTCTTTTCCTCAAGGCCCATTATGTCATTGAAAATGAAAGAGCAATAGCTTCCATCGTCTTTTTTTATTTTGTAAGCCTTGTACTGTAAAGAAGGTGGAATTATTTGCATTATTACTTCTACCAAGAAACAATAGGTGAGGCATTCAAGTGATTTCTCAGCTTCCATTATCAGCACGGTAACAAAATAAATGTGTACTTTGAGCAACATCTGAACAGTCATGGGTTCACAAGGCTGGGCTTTAGGGGGAAATATTTGTATTCCTCTATTTCAATCTCTCTGTATAGTAATGTATTTCTATTTATGCAAATATGCACACATGTTAAATTAATTTTGTGTTGTTTTCACGGATAAGTTATTCATCATTTTTTAAAGCTCTTAGGGAGGTTGACATGAACATCATCAGCTCTAAACTCTTTTGTTCTGGCTGAATGATGCCTGCATTGGCCTACAAAGCTCAATAGATCAATTGCGGTATGAATTTGTTTTAACTGTTCTTTAGAGTCCACAAACAATTTACACAATTTTCATACTTTCCGTGTAAAGCTGCTTCCAGAGGTTGCATCCGTTTGAGCTGAAATAGCAACGCTGTCTCCTAAAGCACTTTGAACAGAGTTGATGAAGCTGGACTTTCCAGCCCCGACTGGTCCGTGAAGCAAAATTCTCAGATTTTTGACATCTGGGTGTCCAGGTTTGTAAGAATTCAGAAATGTATAATTCTTCAGGTAGCCTCTTTTCAACAAAGAAACAAATAATTAGAACACTAATACTTCCCATTATTAAATGTACAACATGTGAATCATACTCACGTTTTTACATCCCTCCATGGCTGACCAAAATGTACTAAAGAGAAAGTTACATATGGTAACTGGCATTTTCTTTTTCTTTAATGTTGGAATAATTTAAATTTTGAAGCAATTTTGCAATAGATTTTATTTACAACTTTCGATCTACTCTTTCTACTTTTGATGAGTAGACAAGCAAAGTATTCTTTTGAGTAAACAATGTTCTGTAATGTTGTAATTATCTCACTTTTAGGAGGAGCAGCAGGTGTTGACTCTCCTCCACCCATAGCTGAAAAAGGACAGTGAGACAACATTTAAACAAGAACCATTGTTACACATAATTTATTATAAAAAAGCGTAAGTTCAGACATGTTGCAACTCATCACTTTTAAAACAGACTCAGGTGCTGTACAAGCAAATCCTGTAATGTATTCTTAATGAATATGTGTTGTTTTAATTGACTCTGATTCTTTAATTGTGGTTTAATCTCTCAATTATATTAGTTACATTTTTATCTGATTTGTAATATTCAAAGAATCATACCTAAACTGTTGTGCCTCTAAAAAGAAAAGGAGATGGTTCAATGAATTATTATAACTTTGACACATTTTTATATGTTGCCATAATAAAAAATTCGAAGCACTTTTGCAATGGATTGAACATCTAGGAGCTGAAATTATGACAGGTCAAGACTCACCGCTTCTGTTTGCTGTAAAAGGAGAGATAATCATGTCCAGGGTGTGTCCCTTACAATGAGTAGCCTCTTTCACATGTTGAGACAGTTCAAATGTGTCTAAAATAGTCAAAAGTTCTTTTGCACCCTTGTCATTCAAATCGTCAGTATGAAAATTAAAGTCACCAGTTATAACTAGACAGTCAAAGTCGGTAGAGATGCTAGACAATAATTCAGTAAAATTGTCGAAAAAATGTGCAGAATATTTAGGTGGCCTGTAAATAATTACCGGGAGAACTCTGGGAGAACCTTTCAATACAACACAAAGATATTCAAATGATAGAAAATCACTAAGTGACATCTGTTTCCCCTGAAATATATTTCTAAATATAGCAGCAACCCCTCCACCTCTTTTTCCAGATCTACATACATCAATAAAGTTATAGTTGGGGGGTGCTGCCTCAATCATTAATGCTTGCACTCTTATTTTCTTCTACCCATGTTTCAGTTAAAAACATAAAATCAAGTTTAGAAGTGGTAATAAAATCATTGACTAAAAACGATTTGTTATTAAGAGACCTAACATTAAGCAGAGCCATCCTGATGGTGTTATTCACAGGCTTCGGGGTTGACTTTCAGCTGGAGAGAATAGGAATGAGATTTGTTAGATTAGCAGTGTGTCTAAGTTTCGCAATGTTCACTCTCTTGGTGGTCACAACAGGAATGCAGAAGGTGCCATGTTTTGACGTAGGCGACCTTGGGTCCAGCTGATAATGCGGTCTACTGCTGAACCCTTTTCTATCTCAGTAATATTCAGGGTTGCTGTCAGGAGGAGGAGGGGGTGGGTCTAAGGGGGGGGAGTGAGCAGCGTCACAGCTGGGATGGATTTGTGGAGGTGGAGCACGTCTTCGTAGAGGTGGGGGGGCAGATCGGCGTAAGATGGCGTCACCGCTGAGATGAGCTGGTGCAGGTGGACGCTAGGGTGGAGGGCGCTGAGGTTGATCTAAGGGAGTAAAAATAGGAGTAGGGCAGGGGGTAACTCTTGGAACTCCAAGGGGGAGGAGGGGAGAGAAAGGTTTACTGAAGGGAGGGAGAATGAGGGAGACGTGGACCTGGATGGGGGCTCTGGGGGGGTGGGAGAGGGATCCTCACACGTAATGGAAGGAGGGTTAGAGGGGGATGGCAATGGCGGTCCTTCTTCGCCGTTTCTGATAAGCTGTGTTTTCTCTTCCTTCTTTGTGGGCTCCTCTTCTTGTCTCGTGTCCTTGGCAGTGGGGACAGATGGATGACGCATGATGTAAAACATGTTGGTAATGAAAAGCTTTGATCCCATCTTATTTAGGCAAAGTCCATTTGTCTTAAAAAGATGCCTGCGGTCCCAGAAAAAGCTAAAATTGTTGATACAATGCATTGAACGAACTGCACATGCAGTTAAGAGCCATTTGTTGAGCCAAAACAGTCTGCTGAATCTCTCAGCTCCTCTCCCGGTCGGGGGCAGAGGACCACTGATAAACACCTCAGCATTCACAGAGCTGACTGTTTCTAGGAGATTATCGAAGTGCTCTTTCAACTTTTCAATGTCATTAGAGCCAATGTGCAGAATTAGGTTTTTCACAGTTGGGTGTTCAGCCACAATTTCCAAAATTCTTTCTTCCAAGTCAGACACCATATCCTCCGGGAAGCAGAGTACTTTGGTGTTGTTACTACTTTTCATATCTTTTACAGAAAAATCACTCACAATCAGATTTTCAGGCCCTGTCGTTAGCTTTCTCTGTGGCTTTAAGTTAGCAGGTCTTACCCTGCTGCGTGGTGGTGGAGGGTTATCCAGAAATTTAGAGGGGGATCCATGGTCCTGCAACAGTGGAGCAAACCTGTTTTGTAGATTTACACCTGTTTGCTGGGGAGGTTTCTTGGTAGTTCCTCTCTTCTCAGTTGTCCGCTGCTTTGTTCTACGAAGCACGGGGGTTGAGGAGGCGTTATGCCTGGATGGTAACGCAGGCCAGTCGGCCAGATCACAGCTATCGGGCCGCTGCGTCCTGCAAGTTATCCGTTCTCCCTTGTCTGGTCTTCTCTTTGGCTTTGCACCAAGTGTGGTCCAGGGAGGATTGTCGCTGGTAGATTTATTACCCTGTACAGAGTCCTCCAGGTTCTTCATAGTTCCATCATTGCTAGTTAGCTGGGTTCTAGCATGCTCTTGTCCACTGTTTTGAGTCATTGCTAGAGTGGTGTTGTTCCCACATGGTCCATTTACTTCTACATTTACCTCTAACCGATTAACTTTTGCTTCCAGCCGTAAAATCTTCTGTACGAGTTTGTGGTAATCTTCCGTAGAGAAGGGAGGCAGCTTCTGCTAATTACCTTTAGCACTGTAGCACAGGCTCAGGATTATCTTGTTTGGTAGGCCTCCTCGCGTAGCGTTGAGGAAGTCGTAAAAATATTGAAAAATGCCTGTTTTATCTAAAAGAAAATATAATCCCACTGGTTTTGTAAGTATCCAAGAGCTCCTGATCTTTGTTTCGTTAAGCGATTGCCGTTGCCAGAGGTGAAAGTGGAAAAAAATGAGCGGAGCTGCTCCTCGGTGCGACTGGTCTCGGTGCGAGAGAAGAGACTCATTATAATTTTGTTTAAATGAATAAAGAAATGTGTCAAGGTCAGTTGTGTATTGTGTCCCTCAGCTGAACATGAGTCATATGACAGTGAGGACTTTTCCTCTACAACCACCAGCCTCGACAAACTAAGACCAAAATACGAGCAGACCAACGGGTTACTTTTATAATCTGGGCCTAATAGGGGAATTACATATGAGACATGTTCTTGGATGAGGGAAGCTTTCCCCACTACACCAAGAAGAACATATTACTTTAACAGCAGACTTCTCCGATGTATCATCCAGCGACGACTCCGTACCGAAACCAAGCAGCAGATCTCACATCTCTGACGGCACTGCAGCAAGTTTACATCATTCCGTACATTATTCATACAGTATATATAATAACAATATATACTGGGTTTAATGAGGTCTGTTCTTGACTCTGGATGTGTAGCTTGCATGTCATGAAATGGAATTAAAGAAATATTACTCATAATGTATAGGATGGAAATTAGAGGCAAAGCTACACATTTCATCCGGGTTCCAGCTTACGTTGGTGTGGAGGGGAATGAACAGGTGGTTATTCTGGCCAAAAAAACACTTTCCATACAAGTTCCATTAAGTAAATTAAAAGTAAATTGAGGCTAAGCAATTTTTCAGAAGATATACAAATACAGTTTGGCAGGAGTATTGGGATGATCAGGAAACTGGAATACAAAAACATGTCACGACAAGGAGAAAGGTGTCATCATTCAACTGAGAATTGGACATAAAGTCTTAACCATACTGTAGCCGTGATAGCGCTACCACCGGCGGGTTCTTGTAAAGACGCACGGACACAGGATGAGGGTAACCAGTCTTTATTGTCCAAACGGGGAAGGCAGTGAGCAGGAAGGAGGTCGCTCTATGTGCATGGTCGGTTTCGTTTTGTCCGGCTCCGCTCAGCTCAGCTCTCGTGCTCCGCTCTGCTCTGCTCACGATCTCCCGACCTGGATCCTGCTCACTGCTTATGTAGAAGACAATCAGTGCAGATCATTTACACCTGGTTACTCCTCACCTACCAGCACCGTCCCCTGAACCACTCCCCCGCTCTCCCCCCTGCAGCTGAGCTAACCACGCCCCTCCACCACATACCCCCACCGCCCGACTTAGGCCGGGGAGCCATCCGGCCGAACTGACTCCCCCCCCCCTCCCTCCTGAGGGCGGGAAAGGAAGTCCGCCACGACCATCTGCGCCCCCGGCCTATGGATCACCTTGAAGTTAAAAGGCTGTAGAGCCAGATACCACCGAGTGATCCGGGCGTTGGCATCCTTCATGCGGTGGAGCCACTGCAGCGGGGCGTGGTCCGAACAGAGAGTGAACTGGCGTCCCAGGAGGTAATACCGCAGGGAGTCGACCGCCCACCGGATGGCCAGGCACTCTTTTTCAACCGTGCTGTACCTGGCCTCTCTTTCCGACAGCTTCCGGCTGATGTAGAGGACCGGGCGGTCCACCCCCTGCACCTGCTGGGACAAAACGGCCCCCAGCCCCCTGTTCGACGCATCAGTCTGCAAGACAAAAGGGAGAGAGAAGTCAGGTGTATGGAGCAATGGTTCCCCACAGAGGGCTCGTTTCACCCCCTCAACCGCCCACTGGCACCGCTCCGTCCACTGGACCGGATCTGAGGCACCTTTCCGGGTCAGGTCAGTTAAGGGGCTGGTCAGCTCCGCAAAGCCCGGGATGAACCTCCTGTAGTAACCTGCCAGCCCCAAAAACCGCCTCACCTCTTTTTTCGTCTTGGGCCGTGGGCAGGCTGCAATGGCTGCGGTCTTGTCCACCTGCGGGCGCACCCGCCCGCCGCCCAAGTGGTACCCCAGATACCGTACCTCCCTCCGTCCAACTGCACACTTCCCCGGGTTGGCGGTGAGCCCGGCCTGCCTCAGGGACTCCAGCACCGCGCCCACCCGCCGCACATGCTCCGCCCACGTGGTGCTGTGGATGATGACGTCATCCAGGTAGGCGGCAGCATACGCAGCGTGCGGACGCAGCACCCGGTCCATGAGGCGCTGGAAGGTGGCCGGGGCGCCGAACAGCCCGAAGGGAAGCGTGGTGAATTGGTACAATCCAAACTGAGTGGAGAACGCCGACTTTTGCCTGGACTCTGGTGACAAGGGAATCTGCCAGTAGCCCTTGGTCAAATCCAGTGTCGTAAAAAACTGCGCGGTGCCCAATCGGTCCAGGAGTTCGTCGACCCGGGGCATCGGGTAAGCGTCAAACCGTGAGACCGCATTCACCTTGCGATAATCCACACAGAACCTTATTGAGCCATCCTTCTTGGTGACAAGAACGATGGGGCTGCACCAGGCGCTGTTGGACTCTTCTATTACCCCCATCTCCAGCATAGCGGCCAATTCTTGCTGAACCATTTTCTTCTTGTGTTCAGGAAGCCTGTAGGGCCGCGTCCGCACCGTCACACCCGGGGACGTCTCAATGTGATGCACTATGAGGTCCGTGCGACCTGGCCGGGAGGAGAACACATCATTAAATTGATCTTGCAACCGGGCTATGTCCGCTTGCTGGGCTGCAGAGAGACTGGCATCGGACGGGAGCCGGGTGGGATCGGTGGACTTTGGGACTTCTGGGCCCAGCTCCTCGCTCTCCGCCACTGCAGACACCAGGGACACGGACTCAGCCTCTCTCCATGCTTTAAGGAGGTTGAGGTGGTAGACCTGTGTGGCTCCCCCTCTGTCAGATCGCACCACCTCGTAGTCGACGTCCCCTACCCGCCGTGTGACCACAAAGGGCCCTTGCCACTTGGCGAGAAGTTTTGAGCTGGAAGAAGGAAGTAATACAAGCACCTTCTCTCCCGGTGTGAATTGTCTCAGCCTGGCCCCTCTGTTGTACAGCCGCTGTTGACGTTCCTGGGCCTGGAGCAAATTCTCACGTGACAACTCACCCAGTGTGTGGAGTTTGGCTCGCAGGTCCAGGACGTACTGAATCTCGTTCTTACCGGGGCTCGGACCCTCCTCCCAGTCTGCAGCGTCGGACAACCTCGCGTCACCGCCGAGCGCCGCACACACCCCGCATGTCCCTACCGGTCGCGAACGCACCCCCGCGCACTGCCCCGCTAACCTATGAAACCCCGACCAGTCTGTCCCCAAAATCAGGGGGTGCGTCAGGCGGGAGCTAACCGCGACCCTTACTCTATGCTTTTTACCCCCAAACCTAATCTCTATCGGCACCACTGGGTAGTCGTGAATATCCCCATGCACACACTTTATACTCACCCGGGATGCCTCCACCAATGCCCCGGGTCGAACCAGTCTCTGGTGGATCATAGACTGCGTGCAGCCAGAGTCCACCATCGCCTGATGTATACCCCCCTGGATCCTTACCGGAACGCTGTACGTCGCTCCCAGACCGGGGGAGGGTGCTGGAGGCCCGGCAACCCGCACCGTTTGGCCCACCTCCATTAGCGGGCACTCCCGCCGGTAGTGTCCGGGCTGCCCGCACCTCCAACACTCCTGCCCTGGCGGTTGAGGAGCCCTCTGTAGGTCAGGGAGGGTGCCGGCCAGGCCGGGTGGATCAGTACCCCGTTGAGGGGCTAGGGCGCGCGGGGACGGAGGGGGCCGAGTCGCAACAGGCCGCGGGGAACTCCGTCGTGGCGCGGGAACGGGTTGCGTCGATGCGGTGAGCCGACCGCCCTCCCCACGGTCCCCGGGGTGCACCGCAAGGTGGTCCTCGGCGAGGGTCACGGCGGCTTCCAGCGTCGTCGGCCGGTGGTAGCGGACCCAGGCCGCCGTCCGCGGCGGAAGACCCTCCAGGAACTGCTCCGTCACCACCTTCTCCACCACCGCCGGCGCCCCTCCCGCGCCCTCCGGCTGCAGCCACCTGTTGGCCGCGTCTGTGAGTCGCTGGGCAAATGCGAACGGGCGGTCCCCCGGCCCCAGCCTCGCCTCTCGGAACCGCCTCCTATGGTCCTCGGGGGAGAGCCCCAGTCGATCCATGATGGCCTTCCTCACGCTGGCGTAGACGTGCCTGGGACCGGGTGGCAGGCCCAGGGCCGCCGTCTGCGCCTCCCCGGTTAGGAGCGGCAGGAGGCGGATCGCCCACTCGTCCGCCGGCCAGCCACACGCCCCCGCCATTGCCTCGAACATCTCCAGGTATGACTGTACGTCGTCCTCCGGGGTCATCTTGTGCACCACCACGCCCTCATACGCCGAGGGACCCGGCGCCGTTGGGGAAGCGACCGGTCGGGCCGCCAATTGCTCCAATACCTGGGTCTGCCGGTCTGTAGCAGCCTGCAGCGCCCCCAGGAAGTGCCGGTTGGCCTCGGCCTGCTCGCGCTGCATCGCGGCGATCTCCCCCAGCATCCGTCCAAGCGCCACCGCCGGCTGCATCAGGCCCTCTCCGTGGTCGTTAGCGTCCATCCCTAGCCAGGCGCCACTGTAGCCGTGATAGCGCTACCACCGGCGGGTTCTTGTAAAGACGCAGGGACACAGGATGAGGGTAACCAGTCTTTATTGTCCAAACGGGGAAGGCAGTGAGCAGGAAGGAGGTCGCTCTATGTGCATGGTCGGTTTCGTTTTGTCCGGCTCCGCTCAGCTCAGCTCTCGTGCTCCGCTCTGCTCTGCTCACGATCTCCCGACCTGGATCCTGCTCACTGCTTATGTAGAAGACAATCAGTGCAGATCATTTACACCTGGTTACTCCTCACCTACCAGCACCGTCCCCTGAACCACTCCCCCGCTCTCCCCCCTGCAGCTGAGCTAACCACGCCCCTCCACCACACATACATAAAGCATAAAGTCCTGTTACACACTCCAGTCCAGATGGTGGCGGTGATGAGCTGCTCGCCGTCCTCCTTCAGCAGCTACAGCTCCACTTCGTGCTCCAGGTTCTCCAGGTTCTGAGCCTCTCGAACTCGCGGTAGATAGAGTTGCTCAGGCCCGACACCCGCTCAGTCATCATCGCCGATGTCCCCGGGTCGTCCTGGTACAGCTCCATGTTTAGTTCCTCTCCCTTCCGCGTCACGCCGCCACCGTGGACACGTTATCGGCTTGACTGCGAGCAGCGTCTCATCCGACACGCGTACCGTTGGACATTGAGGACATTACGCGGCTGGGATGCAGGAGAGACGATACGTGGACGTCTCCCCCCTTTTCCCTCCACTTGTCCCTTGTTGCCTTCACGGGCTTTTTCATAGCTTTCCAGGTTCACTCTAACGCCAAAATCGCAGTCAGGCGACCGGAAAAGTTGGTTTGATTTTGTGGGAATAAAACTCATATTTTGTTGCACTATAGTGGATCAGTGTGGCACCGTAATATGTGTTGGTAATATATCGATATGACAGAGAAAATAATGGAGAAAACGTAACCAGAAATTGTTTTCGTCGGAGTTGCCTTCTAGTTCTAAGATTTCCAATTGTTCATGAAGATAGCACCTCAGCCGAGCTGTTCACCAGGTCATGTGTTGACGTCATAAAGAAGATATGCCACGAAATAATTATCAGTTTTTCACATTTGGTCATAGATAAAAATAAAGATTAATTTCGTGAGTATCTTTTTAACAATCCGGACGCAAATGACAAACATTTAAATGGAATCTAAACACACCTTGTTTGTACATGTTTCTCAGCAGGCACCTCCAGTTGCACTCGCTCAGTTGGAATCAAGCTGAAATTATTCCTACAATAACTTTACTTACATTTTTATTTAAGCCACAATTGCTCAATTCATGCCCTGGTGCAGTTGTGGGGGTTTAAGAAGTGGTTAAGAAGTGTTACTGCTTTACCACATACAATATTGTGTAATACTGCATTACATTACAATATAGTGAATGGTAAGTACTGTAAGGAATACAATAGAAGGAGACAGATACAAATGACAGTATTTATGTTATTTATTGTGGGTTTACCTAAACAGCAGTACTAGCACAATGTGTGAATATAAGGTCAAAACATTAAAATAAAACAATGAATAATCAGTAGACAAGTTTTACAATCAAATTTAGCCCCATCTAGACTTATTTGTTTTGATTTTTTTTTAGATTTATGATTACCTGGGGAGCTTGAACATGGACATTACCACCTAAATCAACAAAATCAAAATAATAATACAAAAACTAAAGCGTGGTGAGGGTGATACAGCCTAACATACTTATTTTAATTGTTTATTATAGGTAAGACCATTTAGAGCTTTAGAACTGAAAAAAGGCCCATTTATTATAATCATATTACTACATACTTTTTTTGAAGCTGAGATGGAGCAAGATTTGCCTCCGCAGTATTTTAGGCCTGCAGCTTGTTGACAAAGTCTTCTCCAAAGTCAATGATCCGTTTCATTGCGCTCAGGATCAGTGAATCGATCTCATCATTTGTTTCCATCTCTGTGTTGTAGTTCTTCACAGGAAAGATGTAGTTTGGTTGAAGGCCCAGGTCCACACTGATTTTGTCCACCTAATTTGGAAAAAATTCACAATCAAGAAATGCTGCTCACAAAGTTATTGTGAATTTGAATTTGAAAGTGTTTTCAATTTTAAAAACAACATTCTACCAACTCATGAAATAGAAACCTACCGTTTCCTTTATGTACTTGCTCTTACACACGTTATTTACATCGGAGCGGACCTCTGAACAAGCTTCATCAATTTTGGTGAGAACAACCACTTCAGGAATCACTGCCAATACAAAGGGGAATACAACAGGTTTATGTTTGACAGGTTATTTGATTCCATCTATGAACCACACAATATAAACCTTACCCAGTCTGCTAGCTGCAAGTCTGACCTCCCTCATCTTTTCCTTAGATTCATTACTTAGTAGACTTTCTTTGCTGGCATCGATGATACAAACCAGAACATGAACTTTGTCCTCCAGGGTGGGGCTCTTGTTGTAGTTTGGATCATTCTCTGATATTTCAGAGTACGGATTGAACTGTAAAAACAATGTAAATCAAATGATAACTTTTGTGAAAACTTATTGAAACATCTTTACATAAATACAATTCTTGATACAAAACAGAAAGGGAAGCTGGATGGTTTTATTGAAATACATCAACAATACTCAATGATGTCAGTAATTAATTGGACTGTACGTTGTAACCGTCTTTTATGTGTCCCTTCATGTCCAGTTTGATGTCTTCCACACAAATTCCTTGTTTTTCTAACCCCTCGATGCCCATGATGTCAGTGAAGACAAAAGGGTAAAATGTCCCTGGTCCTCCTTTGTCAATTTTATAGGTTCGGCGCTGTAAAACAGAAAAAAGAAGATATGATGACATCATTGAAACCTTTTGATGAATGTCTATGAGGAACTTTATCTCATGCTCATAAATATTATCATAAGCTGCTCAAAGTGCTGCTCGAATTATCTGTGTGCTGCAATTATCTTCACAAGATAACACAAAGTGAGTGAATCAACAATATGTGGAGGAATTATTTAACTTCAAGTGTTACAGTGCATGACATACGACCTCAGTTAAACAAGAAGGGATTCATACTTTCATGGTGAACGTTTTGGAGGAAGCTGTATCTGTCAAAGCTTGACCAGTGATTTTTCCTTGTAAAACACTGTCGACAGAGTTGATGAAGCTGGACTTTCCAGAACCAGTAGGTCCATGAAGCAGAACTCTGAGCTGTTTGACTTCTTTGTTGAAAGGCTGATAATCCTTCACAAACTGCAGGTCCTCCTCTTTTTGGCTGTTCATTAAAGAAAAGGTAAGATTATCTGTCACGTCCTTTCACTCCATTTCAACCTTATTATTAGTTCTCCATATGTTGAAAATATTTGGTGGTAGCTGCATTGTTGTCAGAGGCACCACAAATTAAACACACCACTCACCTCCAACGTATCTTCCTCCATTCTTCAATCAAAGCGGACAAGTGAAGGGCACATGATGATGTAATATAACAAAAACAGTATATTTGATCAAATGTATTTTTGTATGTTGGACAATGTTCTGGATTTTATTTACACTTTTGATCTACTCTTCCCACTTCTGATATGTAGACCAGAAAAGTAATCTTTTGACTTTGAACAATGTTTTTTGAGTATCTTACTCTCAGGTTCAGGTTGTGGTGATCCTCCAAACATGCTACAAAAGGACAGTAAGGCAATATTTACACATTACACATAATTTACTAATATATATATATATATATATATATATATAAAATAAAAAAGTGTACGTGTGTGTACGTGTATGTTGCAACTCATCACCTTTGAACAGACTTCAATGAATCATACTCACTATGTAATATTCTTCCATCGATGACTAAAAAATCCTAAAGAGGGTTTTTTTGTTAATGGTGGCATAATTAAATATTCAAAGACCTTTTGCAACAAGTTAAATATTTAGGTGCTGAAGTTATGACAGGTCAAGACGTACCTGCCATTGCTGTAAAAGGAGACCAAAAATGTAAATGTGAATGAATTTAAATACAATTTCCTCGAGAATGAATGTTGCTAATGCCTAAAATTCATTATTGGCAAGTAAAGACCTACCTATAAAAAGTTCAAATGAAATACTGTAATTATATTCATTTTTGGAGAGATTTAGCAAAGTTGAATATTAAACTTAACAAGAGTAACAGGTTAAGCCTCGCAGTAGGAAATAGGCAATGTAATAAAGAATTAAAAACACAGAAGTAAGCAAGACACAACCTCTAAAACCATTAAGACAATGGTAAAAAAATTGAGAAAACCCATTTATTATTTTTACAGTCTTGTCAACGCATACCAAATTGAAATGAAAGTCAAGACAATTTTCACTTAAAATTTCGCTCATTAATTAGATAGAGAGGTCAAAGTGAAAGTTAAGTCTTAAATCGCTTTTAAAAAAAGTCATACAGAGAAAAACGCTGTATCAACCTTATGAATAAATTAAATCAAACATCCCTTGGGGCTAGAAGGGAAAATGTTTCATTTACTATTTTTTCTAGCACTGGATGTACAGGTCATTTACATCTTTCAGTGGAATATTTAAGAACACCAGGAGAATAATGATAATACACTACAATGACATTTCTCATCAAAATAGTTGGTAGACATGATAGAAATCACTCACCTTTGTAGCTGTGGCTCCGCAGAGTGTCGCGTCAAGTAGAATCTTCAGGCAGGAAGAATCTTCTTATATACTTTAGGCTTTATGCTTTCACTTTCAGATACAGACAATAATGTGACTTCATTCACAATAGGAGAAGGATATGATTAGAGTAATGTATAATTTTATCCTGATTCTATAATAAAACTGGTACTGTATATGAGAACAAAACTGATGAATTACTTCTCCTTGCTGGTTATTCCGTCTAATTGAGCACAAACTGTACTTTGACTAAAGTTCCGAAAATACTTTTGACTAATTACTAAAAAAATGAAACAAAAAACTTTTGTTTGAATGTTCTGATCTGAATGATTCCATAATAAATAAAATAAATAAGCTTGCAGTTAAACATTTAGTGGTACTGGGTATAATTTAGTTTAAATGCATGAAGAAATGTGTTGCTGCACACTGCTCTCCACTGAGCAACTTTGGCTGTACGCTTTAATGTTGTGACCCTACAACAAGGTAGGCAGGTCAGCAATGGAGTCTCAACACAAAATATACTCAGCCAACATTTAAAATTACAGCAAGAACCCCAAACACCCTCAGCCACGCTAAACAACAGACAAAAGTTGAGCAGATAGGTACCTTTTTATAATCTTATAGGGGAAAGAATTAGGGGAGGAGTCAAGCCAGCTGTTTTCACTAACCATACAAATATGTTGTTGGATGAGGGAAGCATTCCCCACTACACCAAGGCCAACTAAATGAACAATAACGTATTACTTTAACAGCAGACTAAAACAGATGTACCGATAAAGACTTATTCTGCCGTAACAATATTTTCTTTTTGTTGAAAAGTTTAAGGCATTTCCACTTATTCACACCTCTGTTCTCATGTTTCCTATATAATTAAGTTTCCATACATACAGTATAAACTGCACTTTGAAATATAATTCAGGGAAACTATTCCACGAAATGTGGCTAACGAACAATACATAAGCAAAAACACTACCAAATGACTTTTGAGGTTTAATAAAATGAAACAGGGTTTTGCTTGAAAAGACAAAACAAGACATAAATGTAACAAAAGTACTGTTTTAGCTTTAGGCATGACAACTAATACTTGCTTATGTTAAGCAAAGGTACCTAATTCACAAGAGACACACACAGTGAACATTCATCCACTTCATGCAATGACTCATTCAAAACTTATTTGTGTTACGTAAAAGCAAGTTCAACCTGATGAGGTAGTTTCATTCGGGGCTGGAGCATTAGGTCCACCTATTCGAGAAGAACCAGTTTACCAAAGCAGGAAAGCACAGTTCAGAACAATGATGTCTATGAATCACCTGCAACTGGCTTTACTAAAAATACACCTGACATTTTGGAATATTTGTTTTCTTTTTTTGTACAGAGACAGCTTGGAAACAAAGTCCTTGATTTGAGGTATTTACACATGTATAAATGATGCAGACTGAATCAAACAACCTCTTGTGCAGATTGATGCACAAAGAACCACAGCAGCAGAAATGAGTTCAGAATAAATGAGAAACTAGATGGCTGTGAATTAGTTTTAATGATGTAAACAGGTGGCGAGACGCCTCAGACTCAATCAGAACCAAATGTAATGTTCGTCATTAACATCGTAAGTAATTTGCACTGATTCATTACATGTCTTTGTCTCCCATAGTGACATCAGAGCGCAGAGGAAACAGGGTTGTAGTAATAACAGAGCAGGGAGAATGTGATACTACAGAATTTACATCTGTGTGAAATCTTGGTCATGATTTAGCAACCAATCAATGGCCGAGCTGGTGTTTTGTCAAAACCTCTTCCCAGAACAAAGGCCGAGCGTATTTTTCACTTTTCCATCGCCGGTGGTGCAAATCCAAATTAATCAACAGGCAAAAATGATTTAAAAACTAACAGAAGCAAGTTTCCACGACCACAGCTCCCCGAGTATGTTTTCCTGTTTGTCTGTGTCTGTTTGTTCCGGTTGCCGAGCAACGACGACAAGGCGGGAGGTCTGTGTCAGCCTCAACAGTGAATTTATCTCTGTTCACCTCTTGTAGTGGTTTGTGTGCTTATCTATTTCTTGATGCTCTGTCTCTAGTTCATTCACCCTAGATTCCCGTCACTCCGGCCTGGCAAACTGAACCTTTCCCCCACATAACGACCTCACCGAAATTCATCTACAGTATCTGCATGGCGGGAATACCACTCCCCCTACTCACCTTGTCACCATCTACCTTGCATAGCCTGCATTTGGGTTCTAACTGAAGAAGTTGTGACACAAGTTCAGTTACAAAGTGAATTGCGCTATGAATAGTGTAATATTTCGGGAAATAGAGACTCTCTCGTCCTCGGTCCAATATGACCAACACAGAGGGTTCTCAGGGAGTTTCTGACTCTTTCCTCTGGTACAGTTATATATATTGTGGTGAACCAGGGGGAGGAACCAAACACAGGAGGCAGATCTCCAAGCTCTGATTGGGGGAGGTAATAGAGGGGATATATTATCCTGTGCAGGTGCTGCAGCCACTGGGAACGTGGCATTGGTCACACCTGCGAGCGATCAGGTAATTAGAGGTGGAGGATACATGTAGGGAGTGAGACCAACTCGAGAGGAGAACAGAAGAGACCCAGTAGCAGAGACAAGATAGCGGCAGGACTCACCCCCGTTTCTCTGCGCTACCCCTCAAAGGACGAAGGAGCCATGGAATAGACTGGAGTCACTACCCACGCGTTGAGAGCTACTTCTACTTGAGTTTGGCCTGTATTTTGATCTTAATATTAAAAGGACCCTTTTTGTTTTTGCACTTCCTGCCTCCGAGCCGCTTATTTTATGCAGGGAGCCGGTCCCTCTCCCCTGGATTGCCACAATATATATAATTCTATATATATATATATATATATATATATATATATTATATTTCATTTTTAATATGGTTATTAATCTAACATAATTATATAATATCTAATAAGCTATAATTCTACCACTAGTTATGATCAGACATAATTTCTACCGCTAGGGTGCCTTTCTACTTCCTAACATCAACAAAAAGTAAAAAAACAAACAAGAATACATTTCCTCTGAAAGAAGAAATTGACGCTGAAACACATAAAACTAAAATAGGAAGTAAAAAATCATAAGCTGGTGCACGTTCGCTTCCTGCTTGCGTTTGTCAAAGGATTACGTAACCTAGAAGCTTGACATTAACATTTTTGCTTACCAGCCACTGTGGCTGTTGCGTCAATCTCCGGTCGCAAGCCGCACAGAGAACTCAAGGCCCATATCCACCCCGGACAGTCGGAGCGCACCCAGACTGCAGGGAGCGACGATGCGGCTAATGGAGATTCCACCCACAGGAAGTGTCTGCGTACGAACAGGAAGCGCATGGCATGAAATGTTTGTGGAGAGCTCAGATGGCCCTCTCACTCGGCCCTGAGGAAAAGGACACTGTGGCCACGGCTCCTAATCTCCCAGAGACGCAACTGGTAGGACAGTATGATTTATTGTTTGTTCATGCTTTGCTTTACTTAGTGAAATGTGTCATTTAAATTAAGTAATGGGGACTTATCCTAGGTTTATCTGAATAATTTGGGTTTGGTTTGGGAATTCAGTCGCATTTATTTGTTATTACTTTAAGAAAGTTATTATCGAAATGTACTCGACTAATTCATGGGTTTTGCTTTGTTTGAAAGGTTATCAACCTGCTCTGTTCTTTGTCCGATCCACCAAACCACCCTTAAGAGGAATAAAGGATCATAAAATCAACAGTTCTCGAGTTATCCTTTGTGTCCACCGGAGAGAAAGCTCTTTTCAAGTTTGGGCAGAGCCGCGATTAATCAGAAAAAACACACGAAACTTGACAGTGGCAGATGTGTAATTTTCAATTTTTATAATTTTTATATAATTTTTAATAATAATTGGTCGATTCATGCCCCGGTGCAGTTTTGGGATTTTTCTTAAGATGTGTTGTTGTGCTGCCTTAACACATAATATACAATATAATGTAATAACGTATTACATTACAAGAAATTATAGGACTAGAATACAACAAAAGGAGCCTATTAAAGAAAAGGTAAGATTATATGTCAAATCCTTTCACTGCACTTCAACATTATTATCAGTTTTATTCATGTTACTAATATTTTGTCATAGCTCCACTGTTGCCAGAGGCACCTATTAAATTAAACCACCATGAAACTGAAACTGACCACATGCACAAATTGAGAGTACAAGAGGCAGTCACAACCAAATAATTGGTGCAGTTGTACAGTTTGAGTTTCAAAAAGTTAGTTAAAAAAACAACACCAGAGGCACCATGAGTTAAACACACCAGTCACCCCCATCGTATTTTCCTCTAATCTTCAATCAAAGCTGACAAGTAGAGGGCACATAATGATGTAATACAACCCACAATGATGTAATATAACCAAAACACAAATCAGTCATTTGTATCTTGATTTGATTGTATCTTATTCATCAAATGTATTTTTCTATGTTGGACAACATTCAGGATATTATTTACCACTCCCCACTTTTGATAAGTAGACTATAGCAACCTATTCTTTTGAGTTCAAACAATGTCCTGAAATCTTGTCAATCTTCCGCCCATGTCTGCAAACGGACAGTAAGGCAGCATTTAAAAAAGAAGTTTGTTCATGTTGCAAACTATTTCTATGAAAAGCGGACTGTGCTACAAAGGTTATAATATTATAACTGATAATATTTAAAACAATCTTATCTCCACTGCTTTGCCTTTAGAAAGTAATGATGGTTCACTGCAATGACCAAATGATAATCACTAATCTGATTATGTGACCACAGAACTAAATAACAGAATCCGGAGAAATACAAAGTTGTTAATGCCTGTTTGGTGTTTGGTTCTTTGAACATTATTGTGAGAAGCTCCGCAGCTTTAACTGTTTTAGAATCCTTTCATTTTCCTTTTTATTTGACGGATAACAGTGAGCTTTGGGCTTCAATAACATGCCAGCACTGGCCTCCCTGATCTCTGCAGATAATGTTGCATATTTGCTCCATCACCTGAGTCTCACCCAATGACTGAGCTTGAAAAACAACTTGAGTGTCCTGCAGGTAGACAAAGGGCCTTCTTCAGGCATTATAGATCAGTGTGAGATTTGGTCTAAAGAGGCCTTATTATTATTATTCTCCTCCTATACCCTCAACCGCAAAAATTCAACCTCAAAAAATTCAACCGCAACATCCGGGAACCCAAGGAAGAGCAATCGATTCTAGATTCAAGATCGGGAGCGTGCGTCAAGCAAAAGGAGCGAGCGCCCCAATACAACTTCGGCTTGTCGACTATGATGACCGGATTTCAGCCATGACCATTAATAATGGGGCTTCGTTGAGTGTTTTCACTTCATGCCATCAGTGTGGTTTGTGTCTCTAAGATTCAGTAATAGACAGCTGATGCTGGGATGCTTCGACAAGCTATTAGGAGTGATTGGCGGAGTTTTGAAACCAGGAACGCGCTTGTAGAGCGCATAGGAGCCGCTGCAGCGTAGTGGGGGGGGGAAGCGGCTTTAGCGGAGCGTGTGCAGACGTTAACTACTAGTATCACAACTTCTACTCAACTGTCTTCACTTTTAAGAACTTTTTAAAAGTTCAGTGACAGATCACAATCTCTGCTTCACAACTGTAAGGTCGTATGGGACAATACACCTTTGTCACACTATAATGTGTATATGTCTGATATGTTCGTGTTTTTGGTGTTTTTTTTATGATACTATATAATATATGACATCGTACTGAGAGCTTGAAAAAAACAACAACCGAACGTCATCTCGTTTAACTTCCGCTCACGTCCAATGTACAAATGTCAGCTGTCTATTACTGAATCTTACAGACACAAATCACACTGATGGCATATAATAGAGTTAAAACACACCGAAGCCCCATCACCATGGACATGCAATGGTCGTGCATGTAAACAGCATAACCTGCAAGTACTGTCGGGGTTATGCGTCTGCACACGCTCCGTTAAAGCCGCAGCCGTGCCTCTGTGGAGGGACAGGTGGGAAAAAAAACACTAAACTGAATCAATATTCATTTTTTTCTTTATTGTTTGTATATACACTACATGTGATGTTTTAAAATAAATGGTTGTAATGGTAATTTGTCATGGCCATTGTGTAATTAATGAATGATCTTCATATTTTCTGTTTGTATATGTAGTAAATATATGGTTTGAAAAATAACACTTTTGATGTTAATGAATCCTTTGTACACATCCCATGAAGCTTCATCATGGGTATGAAGCATTTTCCCCATTTGTATTTAACATTTGTTGTTAATAATAAAAAAAGACACAAATAGGGGCTAATTCTAAATGTATTGAATAAATGAAATATAAATTGATTATCCCCAAAAAAAGCAAATATATTAAGAAGTGGATTTTGGTTTTATTTAAGAAGGCTGCTGCAGGCAAAATTATGAGACAGACAATTTGTGGTCTGTTTTTTTTTAAGTGTGAAGTTAATGAAATTAATGACGTAAATGTTTGTTTGAATTAATTTCTAAGTAAGGTTGTATAAATAGAGGTGCTAGGTATGCTAGGTGCTAAGTATGTGTTGAATGAAGAAATTATGGATTTCTACCACAACAATTAACAACAGATAAATTACATTTTTTAATAAATTTAGAAATGTGTGATAATAAAATGATGTAGTTGCTTCGGATAACTGGACTTTTCATCTTTTAGAGAAAAGTATATCCTGCAAGTAATGTGATGATTTATTCTCGTTATGTTCAGTGAAGCATAGCCCAACCAGCAGCACTGCAGGCACAGATGCGAAAGACCAACAGGTAATTGTTATGCTAGATACATAGAATATATACATACAGTCTTGTTGAAATACAATGGATTGCTTTTTTATTGTTTCATATTTTATAGTCAACGTTAATTAAAAAATATATATATTTAAAATGTATGCCTTTTTTATGATACTCCTTTTCTTCAAATGCAGAATGAGGGCAAAATGAAAATGCTCGAACACACCTTGTTGGCAGCAAAGTGGTTGCAGACAAAAGCATTTAAGGGGAAGGTAACCTTGCCTGAAATTACCAACAAGGACAGAGGCAACCAGCTACGAGCATTGCAAGACCTTAAGAACTCCATGGATGAAAATGAGGACGACGCAGACGCACCGATAAATGTCTTTGTCGTGGAATTCCAGTACAGAAGTGACTACCAAATGTTTGTGGCACAGTTTATTGACAAGGGCTACAAAGTCATTGCTTTGTTCAAAGAGTGGGACTTGTTCAGTTTATTTAATTCTTCTAATGGTCGCACTTATGACAACTTCAGCTCTATTGATTAGGCAAATATTTATGCTTTCATGTGCAACTGAATTTCTGTTCCAATAGCACTTTTAATTGAAAACATAACAGAATAAAATAACCTTAAAAAGAGTATTTTTGGAATAAACTCTGACATCTAGAGGTATTATTGTGGCAGCTTGGATATCCAGTGGCGCTTTGAGGACGCCTAACAGGTTGCCAATGAATTGCCAGAGTGGCCACTGTGGCCACGAGTTGTGCCATTGAGTGCCACTGATGTGCCACTGTGGCCACGAGTTGTGCCATTGAGTGCCACTGTTGCCACTGAATTACACATCGCCGCGAAACACCACCGACCCCCCCGCGGAACACACCCGATCCCCCCCCCACCTCCCCCCACAAGGAGGATCTCGCTGTCTCTCCACGGATGGCATAAAGTTAAAACACTCAACGAAGCCCCATTATTAATGGACATGGCTGAAATCCGGTCATCATAGTCGACAAGCCGAAGTTGTATTTTTGCGGGTGAATTCTTTGCAGTTGAATTTTTGCGGTTGAATTATTTGCGGTTGAATTTTTTGTAGTTGAATATTTTAACGTTGAAAAACATGGTTGATTGGGGGCTCTAAATTGCCCGTAGGTGTGTGAATGTGTGTGTGAATGGTTGTTTATCTCTGTGTGGCCCTGCGTTTGGCTGGCGACCAATCCCTGTACCCTGTCTCCCCCTGCAATCCTCCGTGCAAGTGGAGTGATGATGGATGGATAACTTACATACAGTACAATGCATATAAAAAGCATTTAATGATAGGGCGAAAGAGTGACACAATGGAGATAAGTACATAGGATAAGTACATTTTGTATAATAATACATTAAAAAGTGTAGAGCAACAGAGGCTACAAACAAGCATTAGGAAATTACCTCCATTCATTCTCAATTTTACATTCGCTTGTATATGTAGATGACGTTTTGGCAAGAAGGACAGCGGTGCTCCACATCCTGACAGGAATCAATGCAGAACGGGATGAAACAGCAGAGAAAACACCTGTAGGTGAAAACCAAGTGAATTGTGAACTTAATTTTTAATTTTTTTATGAAATAGATGCCAGACAAGTTTCTAACCAAAACCAATTCTTTACCCAAAGAAGGCGAGGCCCCCACAGATGGCCCAGGTCAGCAGGCCGGCAGTGTGCTCTGTGTGCGTCATCACTGTCTGCTGGCACTGGGGACACACAGTTTGTCCCGGGACGTCCTGTAGCGCCGGTGTTACAACCAAGTGAGTCACTGAGGACGAGAAACGCACAACGCATAAGTTCAGGATCTATTGTCATATTCTTGGTTCTCCATTTTCACTTTAAAAGCTTGTGCAAAGAAAATAAGGGAAGTTCCCTGTTCCTCACTTCTCATTTTATAGGTAAAAGCAAAAACAATTTTCTAATAATATGTGTTACTGTTGTTATTGAAGACTTTCCAGCTTGAGATTTCATTACCAGGTTTGAGGATAAAATATACTTACTGCACTCACTCAGCAAGACCAGCAGAGGCTGCCAATAGCAAAGCAACTGTAACTTACTAGTGAGGTTTTGTTCCGTCTTGTAATTGATGTAATTGAGGCATCCAAACATAGAGGGTTTTATGGTAGACTAGAGGTCAGATCCCTCTCATTGTGTCATGGTAATTAGTACATTGATATCAATGTATGAGAATTGCGACACATCCTTCGATGTGAGAAGCCTAAAACCTTATTTAGGTCCATTTAGGTTTGGTAAAGAACACCAGCGTTTGGCTTAGAAAGACTTTGTAAAAGACTTTACAAACTCTAAACAAAAAAGACAAAAATGTAACAGAAGTGCTTTGTCAGCTTTAGACATGAAAACTAATACTACTACTACTTACACTTAGGCCACAATAGTACTTAGTTCACAGGAGACACACACAGTGTAATTTACCGCACCCTGTGGAAAATTCCATTGTCTCATTCAAATGCTATTTGTGTTGCGTAAAAACAACAGTCCAACCTGTGGAGGTGGTTGGAACCGGGGCCACAATGTAGGGCACGCCTGTCAGAGAAAAACCAGGAAAGGACAGTTCAAAACAATGATATCTATAAATCACAGTAACTGGCTTTGCTAAAAGTACTCTTAAGTACGTGGTATAGTTGTACACACACAGCTTGAAAATGAAGGTCCATTTGTTTGAAAGAGAATGGTGTCACGTGGTGTTACAGAATCAGCTTGTCGACCGGGTCGGACACAGACCTCCCTGGTACACAGCAGGCGGAGGCCCAGTGGACGGGAAGCCCGGCTGCGGGTACATCCCCGGCTGAGGGTACGTCCCCGGCTGAGGGTACGTCCCCGTCTGCTGCACTGCACTTCCATAGTTGATAGGTGGGCCGGGGTACGGTGGAGCTAAATCCTGTGGTGGATTTCCTTTTTCCATCTTCAGAAAGCTTTACTGCATGTGAGAAATGTGTATTAACATTTGTCTTTGTGTCATGAACAAGTTAATAAGAACAATTTTATTATACGCTTAGTTATAAATATAAGACATTGCAGTTTGTGAACACTATTTATTACATGGCGACGTGGCGATGGCAAAGGCTATTATTATAAACTGGAGCAAAACTAAATGTTGTATTGTGACCCAGCCTGCATCAAACTTTGGATCATTTGGAAATTAGCAAATAGATTTTTGCAAATGTAGACGTAGAAGCAAACGGTCACACCTCACAACGTGTCCACTTTTTAATATCTACAAAATACTGTTAAGAGATGATCAGGCTGGACTGCTGGGTTGAACTCAACTCTGACTCATTGCTCACAGCAGCAAGAGGATGTGAAGAAAAGCCTTGTTCCTTAGTGTTTTTACACCTTCTGACCAAGTTTCACATCTTCTTTACACACCACACTGACCTGAAACTCCGCAACACTCTTTGTCTCGTAAACAGGAAATCCAATATTCACTCCACCATCTCGTGAGACAAATATTTGGCTATTTAGCAGTTACAATAAATGCTTCAGGACTTCCTACAGCATGTTTCTGTCTGATGAAGTGGGTATTGTACTGTGTTAACTTTTCTTCTGCTTTTTTTTTAAAAAAAAGGAAGCTGTGGGAGCTTTGGGAGTCACAAAACACTGCTGGGAGAATCATTTACAGTGCATCGCATCTGATAAGCTAACTACATATGTTGTTTTGTTCATTCATGAGTGGAGCAGAGCTGAACAGAGCTCAAGTTTAAAAGTTTAATGTAGCTCTGTACTTGTCCAAATCCTTAAGAGCATCTTTCAGCGAAGCAAACCAACCGTCTTTAATGCTTCATTTGAAAAACAGAACAATGCGGCACCCTAATTCATGCTTATCTCTCTCGACAAGCCCAGCCAGTCCCTGCTACACTTCCTGGTCTCCTCACAAATCCATGATAAATCAATTAGATCAACCATAGCAATGCACTTGTGCCTCACCCTTTCTTTTGTTTGGTCAATGTGTCGGAATAAGCTTTTACGATCATCTACGATCCGAATCTGTATAAACAGTAATGAAATAATAGGATCCGCCGTACAAGGTCTACATCCACATCATACAGATAATAGCTTTTACAGATGATAGTTATACAAACATACCTGTTTTCTTCCCATCAAAATAAAAGAGAAAGTTACATCCCGTCTCTAACGGAGCCTGGTACTGAGGGAGGGAAAGTCACGAGGAGTCCACGGCGGGTGGAATAAACATAGAGGAGGGTGATATTTCCGGATTTCTTGCTTGTGTTTCTAGTGTAAAGGCAACTGCAGTCCAGGAGTCATTAATTCCTCCTCCCCCCCTTTTACGCCACGTCACTGGGTGGGTCTTAAGGAAATTGCCAGAATAAGTATGTTTGTTCTATTATATTCAAATATCGATCAGTGAGTCAGGAATGTGTCAGCGAACAGAGATGCAGAGAGACGTGTTTTTGCTGAGAACAAAGTATTCTTTGCGCTGTATCAAGGATCCGTGGCGGTTTCTGGCAGCTCACAGAGCGCACACATTCAGTACGTCAGCATTTAGGAACACTCTGACAGGGCCTGCTTAAAAAACTGTGTGCTTAAAGAAGAACGGTTTCGTTTCCCGTTGGCCCACCTCTGTTTTCTGTGCTCCGCTGCTCTCACTCACTTGATCACAAACATCTGTCAGAGCCCCCATCCTCCACACAAAAATAACCTTTGCTCCACTTTCTTTACAGTTTAAAATCCTTTCAACCACGTTGTATGCAACTCACACGCCGTGTTTTTTTGTTCAGGATAGTTTAGTTTTTCTACGTCTTATGAATGAAGCAACAGTGACTCGTTTTTAAGGTGAAGAACGTATGTGCAGGGTCTTTAAATGTGGGCTACATATGGGTCGCATCAGTGGGAAGTTTGGCAAAAGGATACGAGTTCCAAGAAAACATGACCCGTTTTTGGAAATACTGATTATTCGTCAGTGTCCTTTAATTGTGAAGTGTGAAGAACGCATGAGAACGCGCGCCAGACGAGAGTCAGGAGACGGGAGAGGATACCGAGAGCTCAGAGGACATTACCCAACACATCTGGATTGCAACACACTTCAAGGGTGCTGACATGGGAAGGAAATCCAGAGGGAATAGCTATTTCTGGTGAATGGCCACTAGAGGGCAGCAGATATGCACTATGAGCATGTTTGGTTTGTTCATTGTTTCCCACAGAGGGCAGATTGTGAGGTCATTTCAGGGATACCAGAACCCACCACGTTACCCATGATGCTTCCTGCCCCAAAGACTTCTGACCCACTGACAAGTCGCTCTTTATCATGTGATTATTGCTATTTATCATTCTCCATGAACAGTTACTTGCTCCACATGCAACTCTAATAAAAACATTTTAAAAAAACAACGGTGAAAGCTGATGTGATTGCAAAGATGTTAAACTGTCTTTTTATTTTCTTAGTACTATAAATCACTTTAAAAATGTTTTTGGAAATGTCAAGTCGTTGGACAATTGATAGCTTTTGTAGGTGATTTCATCACGCACACCTAAGACTTACTCCCACTTAAGTACTTCAATAAAAAAGTAGATTCCGTGTTGTACAGAGTGGAGTAACACTAAGGTTTTACAGAAAGAAGTGGAGCCTTGATGCGATGCTGAGCGCATTCAGGAATGTAGAATACAGAAAACACCACAGTTTGACTCTGGAGGACTCAAACCAGTGACAGAAAGGGATACGTCTTCAATGACCCCCCCCCCCCCCCCCCCCGATGGCCGCTCCGGTCTCTCTGCACCTTTCATCGGATTCGTTGTGTCTCAGATCTTTCATTTCTGTTTCATTTCTGCTCCTGCAGATAAGCGACTGCAAAGAAGGCGGCACAAAGGTGGGAAGGAGGAGGGGAGAGGGCTGATTGACAGGACGGCCAATCAGACATACAGTTGTCGAGCAGGAGAGGACAGAAAGTGTGTTTTTGTTAGTTTGACACGCATCAGGGTTTCAAAGAAGTGAGGGTGTTAGTGGTTTATGTAAAATAACTTTAATAATAATTTATTGTTGAAGAATCTGTACAATATATAGAGGTAAATGATTACAAAATGTTCTTAAAAGCACAGATTACGTATTGCTTTTACACATGAACAGGTTCTGCGGCTGCAGCAGGTGTACTTTTGAGGGAAACAGCATGGCTCAACAGCAGAAATATGAGCTGCTTAAGCAACACACTGATTTTTGTTTTACCAACCGTTGCACCGCTGACTTTCTATCCCATGACCCACAGGAGAGAGGAGGAAATAGTGCCAGATGTTTCCCAGCGGCTGCCAAAACCAAACCCCCTCCAGCTTTATGCTTTCCAACTTTTACTCCTAAGTCATAACTGGACATTTGATGGATGTGTCCTTGAATACCGCAACTATGAAGGGTGGGAGTTTGGTTACTGGGTCGAGTTAATGTCTTGTTTTCAGTACTCTGCGTGCTTTTCATGTACACTTCCATGTAGAAAGCAACAAGTATCACTATAATACACAATAATAGGGCAAGTTGATTGGTTGATGGGCTCTTGAGGGAAGCCAATGACATACAGACAGAGATCTTTGTATTATAGTTAAATGGAATAACTGCATAAGTCGTGCCTGTGTTTTATACTGTACTACTTGAGGTTATAGCATTGTAAAAGTATAGTTTAATTGCTCTCATATAGTTTTCATCACTACTTTCATTCTTACACCAGATACGTGAGATGTGATGATGTATGAGACGCGATTTAAAGTTGTGGATTAAATAGTAATAATTGGCAGTATGGTTCACAGTTCATTAATTGATTGATTGAGAAAAAACTATATCCTAATCTTCCGTTGCAATATCTCACGCCCGCGTTTCAGTTCAGTTCAGTATACATCAATACTGCCATCTCCTAAACTGTATTTCTCACATTTTACCGCTGCAGGCCCAATTCTTCTTCGGCCTGTAACACATTAACAGACTCTACCCATTGATATATGGGAGAGCAGCTAATTTGTCAAACTTGACGGATGAGAAGTACTTTGAAAGGGGTGCGTCATAAAGGGGAAGCCGCTCATGCTGCTAGAATATCTGACTGCGTTTATTGACACACAACTGATAAGTACGGACAGACTTCCCTCCTCCACAAACACCCCCTGTTCGTGCACATCCAATGTTTGATCTGTTTGATAGGGAAGAATAAAGGTGTGGCGTAAAGGGAGAGGCCAAAGTGTTCACATTTCTCTTCCTTTCACCATGCGGGTGGCACTCACAGGATGAGAGCTGAGGACTGACGGGAACCAAGCGGCTCTTCATGAGAACATAAAAAGATACTTTAAATCAGCGAGGATTGAAAAAGACAAGCTGGTGAGGAGAGACAACCCGAATCGGTATCTAGATAAACGCAGAACCACAAGACTAGAGTCGCCATGGTTACCCTGGACGTCAGGACGCTGGTTGTGCGGATACTGGAGGTGGTCTTAACCTGCATCTCCTTCAGCCTGGTGGCGTCAGTGGGCCACAGCACAGATTCCTTCTGGACGTGGTGCATGTTCACTTGGTGCTTCTGCTTCTGCGTCACCATCCTCATACTCGTCCTGGAACTCACCAGCCTCAGCGAAAAGGTGCCCATCTCCTGGGATGACTTCACCACCGCCTTTGCCATGTTGGCCACTCTGATGGTGCGTACCCTATTTGACTCCTTGTATTTCGTGTTAAAAACTGGCGGCAGATTATTGGTGGGAGACATTGGCGACGAGCAACTGGCATCGGGGAAATAGTTTACAAAACAAAAAACATTCTACGCAAAATTAAATCACACAAGACATCACACAATACTTTTAAAGCAAAATCAACACACAAAAAAATGAAATGATGTAGCTGTTGAGAGGCTCTGCAGTGTTGAAGTTGGGGAACTTTATTATATTCATGTTGTTTTGTGTGTACCACTAAATTCTATGAAGAGACAGAGTAACTAGAATCAGCTGACCTCTCCGAGGTGAGTCTACAAATATTTGATTGATTGAGTTTATTCAACATGCAAATAGAACACACGTGAGCTTTGCTCGCACTCCTCAGACAGCGGATGCGCTCGCATTTTTATCCCATGCGTCTCATGGGCGTCGCCCGCGCTTGCGGCACCCGTTTAGGCTCAAAGTCTATTTTCTTAACAATAACAGTTGATGCCCAATAAAAAGGTAATCGTGACCGCCTGTGGCCCCAGCAATCTCGTGGCCTAATGGAATATAATAGGTGTGTCTTCCACAATTTTCCGCTATATAGCTATATAAGTACTCTGTACTGGTCTACTTTGAACTGATGCAATAGGACTAATAAAATATGGTTCGCAATTATCCTCATGATCACACAAAGTACAATCAACTGCGAGAAAGTAACAGACTTACGTTTCACTCCTACAGGTGCTGGCTGCGTCCATCATCTATCCCGTCTTCTTCACTTGCTCTACCTGCGGCAGGCAAATCGGTGCAACCGTGACTTCCTGCCTGGCGTTCATCCTGTACGCTGTGGAGGTCGGGCTAACCCGGGCTAAACCGGGTGAGATAAGTGGATTCCTGTCCACGGTCCCGGGCCTTCTCAAGGTCCTGGAGGCCTTCGTGGCCTGCATCATCTTCATCTGCTTGGACTACAACCACTTCTCGCGGTTCCCGGGGCTCCAGTGGTGCGTCGCGGTGTACTCCATTTGCTTCATATTCGCCCTGCTGGTCATCGTTTTTACCATCTGCCGCCTCCTGGCTCTCTTCCCCGCGTCGTTTGACAAAGTGCTGACTGTCTGCAACGTGTTGGCAGTGTTGATGTACATCACCGCTATGGTCATCTGGCCTCTGTACAGCTTCAGGAACAATCCCCGGCCGAGCTACTGCCAGAATCTGCTTTGTCCCTGGGATAATTTAGTGGTTATCACGTTCATGACTTCTTTTAACCTCGGTACTTACTTGGCCGATACGGTTTATTCTTTTAGGCTGGTGTTCTTCATCAGTAGAAGCTAAGTTGCAAATCTGTGTCATATAAGTCCACAAGGACTTGATTACGTGAGAGCAGGAGAATGGTATGTAAAGCACTTCCTGTGCACGTCTTGTAGAACATATTTCACTGTGGTTGATTTTTTTCTCACTTTAGACCATGTATTCTCAGAGTAAATGACACTGCGTCTAATTATTAACATCTAATCCCAGCATCTTCGCTAGTTGTTTTTTTACAGCACATTTTTCTTAACCTGCAAAAAACTGCAAAAGAATTAAATAAAAGTTTGGATTTATATTGCACTCTTCACCACGAGCATCGCTATTTATTTTTCTGCACTTCAGTGATAAATTACAATCCCTTATAATAGCGATATGTTTCTTGGTTTAATACTTTTATACTACAGTTACCGTGGAGCCGCTCCTATTCTTCTTAAAGCATATTTACAAAAGGTGTGTCACAGTGTGCATACCCTGAAACACACACTGCTATAGGCAACGATTGCACTACTCCCCTGCCGCTATTCACTCCCCTGTGTTAACATGTTTAATGAGGAAAGGAACGAGAGTAGAGTTTGTGAGTTCAGCCTCTCTCTAACAACGTAACAAAAGCCAGTGAATAATTGGTCAGAATTAATGCCAGGTTTGCTAATGTTAGTTTAAACATGGGATGAACTTTGACCGGCCCAAGTATTGCTGCTCTCAAAAAAGTAACATTGGAGACTCAGGATAGATAGAGGATAGATATAGGGAGCAAAAAATAATCACAAGATCAAGGACAGACAGAGGTGGTGTAAAAAATATATATAATTTGCTTCTGTTGTGTTGTATACTGTAGTTTCTTTTTTTGTAATTTTATAAAAAATGTTTTTCTTCTTTGGTGCAATGAATTGAACTCTCCACCCAAAAGCAGTAAATCCAAAGCAGGATAGGAGTGATTGTCCGCAGGATGTGACCTGCCCTTCTCGTCATGGAGAATCAGGTATGCCCAGAGGGCAAGAGTCCAGCATGTGTGTCCTGAGGCCAACGCGATAACACTCGACTCGGCATCCAATCCGTGGAGTGAAATGCAGCCATAAAGTGGTCAGATAAGCCCAGGATGCTCCGTTTGAAGGCACACAACCACACCTCCAGTCTCACTTCGGAAGAGCACAGCGGCCCGATGGATCTCTCCAACCGGATCTCGTTTGGGGAACGTGCTCTGAGCAGAGCCAACTGACTTTGAGAACATCTTCCTGTCGCCCCGTCCAGCCATGATCGTCGTCGACCCACGCGCGCTCACCCAGCCGGTGGGCGTCGTGCGATTAATGGCGACCGTCTTCACCTGCGTGTCTTTCAGCCTGGTGGCGTCCGCGGGACACGTCGTTTCTTCCCCCTACTGGGCGTGGTGCATGTTCACCTGGTGCTTCTGCTTCTTCTTCACTCTTCTCATTCTCGTCCTGGAGTTCACAAGCGTCCACGCCAAACTGCCCTTCGCCTGGGATGACTTTACCACCGCCTTCGCCTTGCTGGCGAGCCTCATGTGCCTCTCCGTGTCCATAATGTACCCCGTCTTTTTCACCTGCCAGGCCTGCCCCCGCCAGATCGGCGCCTCCGTGGTGTCCTGGGTCTGCTTCGGGTTCTACGCGGCCGAGGCGGTTCTGACCCGCCTGCGCCCGAGCGGGCAGAACAGCGGGTTCCTCTCGTCGCTGCCCGGCATCATGAAGATGTTGGAGGCGTTCCTCGCCTGTCTCATCTTCACGTCCCTGGAGAACAGCCAGTACGTCGGCTCACCGGGACTGCAGTGGTGCGTGGCCGTGTACTGCTTGTGCTTCATCTTCGCCATCCTCGTAATCATCCTCTCCGCTGGACGGCTGGCCTCTTTTTTCCCGTTCCCCTTTGAAAAGCTGGTGATCGTCTATAACATTTTGGCGGCGGTTATGTATCTGACTGCTACGGTGATCTGGCCCCTCTATAGTCTCCGTGGCAACAAGAGACCCAGTAACTGTGGCCACCTGTGTGCCTGGGATAAACTGGTGGTGGTCACCTTCATGACGATCCTCAACGTCATTGTTTACACCCTGGACACTGCCTACTCCATACGCCTTGTGTTCTGTGTTAGGAGCCAGTGAGCTGCTGCTTATCAGTACGAACGGGGACCGAGTCCTGGGTTTGAATTGTTGGCAATTTTGTCTTGTTTTTAGAGCGATTCATTTTGTGGAAGCGTAACGTAATATATGTGTTTGTATTCTGCTAATGTTCTTCACCAAGTGTTCTCAACGTTGAGTTAATACGACAATGAAACATTGGGAGCACAGTACGTTGGAAAATAATTTGAGTTAGTTAATGATTAAAACTGTATCACTGTCATAAAAATAAAACATAGCCTGGCAGAACTTTGGATCCTGAAGCAGAAAGAGTAATCAAAGAGTGTACACTATAAACTGAGCTCATACTCAGTTTATTATAGTGTCATTTTCAAATCAAGTGTGTTTTCACTTTTGTCTTTCAATATGCATTTCAAATTAGAAAGGGCACTCATGTCTACGCCTTAAACAAGTGAAGAAGTTAGCGCACCTGGACAGGAAATAATCAGGTAACAAATAATAGCATCTGCCTGCACCTCTAAGCATGCAGATCTTGTTACGAAGCTAGTTAACCGGCAATGTGGTAGTTTTGTGTTTATTGTAGCATAAACAAACATAGAAGTGCAAGTGTTTAGTAAATGTACTATCGCTTTGATCCTAGTGGCATAAAAAGCACTGTCCTGTGTTTCTCTGCGATAAAGTAAATACTTATAAAGAGCTGAGGAATGAATGCAAATGCACAAACACTGAAGGGCAAACAAAGCCTCCAACGAAAGGTAAGACAGGAAGAAATGGAACAAGAGGAAGAAAGAGAGATTTACAGCTTTAGGAAACACGTGTGAGAAAAATGAAAAATAAATGCTTTAATCAACAGTCAGCTGCAGCGTTGGGAGTTAGATTTGTTAAAAGGTGTTGTTTGCTTTTCTCTGTCAGTGACGTAGCGGGATGGACGTCTAGAAAAAGTATGACGTCAATACATTCTTTTCCTTTTTTTAACCAATTGGGAATTTAAAGAGGTGTCTCCCAAATCTCACATGTAATCCTGCTGCTATTGTGCTCGCTGGTACACCAATCTGTGTGAGTGAGCTCCGGCCAAAAGGAGATTTAGCTTTTATTCTCACGTCAGTCAGAAAGACTGTGCACATTTAGTTCAACGGTATCGGTTAGATAAGGGCCACTTTAATTTGGATTACCGAGGGGACAGAAATGCACCAGACAAGTGATTTTCAAAGTGTGGTCCAGTAGTTCACATTAATAAATTGTTCTGTATATTAAAACAATGCAATTCACTAGTAGGAGCTTTTAGTGCCCATAAAACAAGTGTATGTAACCGTAGCTGTAGGTCAATAGTCATGCTGATAGTTGTTAAATTCATCATCATTTCAAAAATCCAAAGTCACATTTTTGGGGGGGAAATGAAGTAAGAAAATACCATGGAGAAAAAAAAAGTAGAAAAAAATTAAGTTGAATTTTATTTTTATTTTTTAACTGTCAAAATAAAATAAAATACATGGTATTAAAAGTCAAAGAAAGGTTCTAAGGATAAAGTTAAAAAAATAAAAGGTAAAAAAATATATTTCTTTAAAAAGCCCGAATATGTTAGGTCGAATTGTCATGTTCCAAAAAAGTCAAAAGAATATTAGGTCAAACATTATCATGGAAAAAAGTATTTCTTGAAAAAAAGTAATACATAAAGTAAATGAAAAATAACTTTTCATTACTTTTTCTGATATTCAGTCAGACCGTTAAGAGTCAAGATCTGAATTTATTAAGAATATGATGCTACTCTTAATCTTTTTTGAAATATAGTTTATAAATGCTGTGAAAATGAGTCCAAAAGCAATTTAAAAAAGTATAGAATCGGTAATAACATTAGATTTACTAGCTGTCAGACTCATAATTAATCATTAACAAGTGGTCTTTGGATAATGGAAATGTAATGGGCTCCAATAGACGGAGGCGGGAGGGGGGTGTTCGTCACAAAAGCTCCACATAAAACCTGGATGTGTCAGCGGTGAAGTGCCATGGCTACCGGCCAGACGGATGTGTGACAAGTGAGCCAGATCAAGGTCAATATAAAAAATGTAGTGTTCTCACTGAGCCCACTCGTTTTTGGTGTATTACTTATGCAATGTCCTTTTCTAAGACTCGGCTCTGTCTGAGACCTCGTAAAAAGAAGCATACGTGAGTATTATCACTCATGTGCGTTGGTTTAAGAGTGTGGTCGAACGATCTTTAAAGCTTTCCAAATGTATTTTTACTTTGAGCTGAAACAAGCTGCGCTTTTTCTCAACACAGTTTGAATGGTACTGGAATCACAAGACTTTATGTCAGATGTAATTATACAAGTACTGTATCCACAGTTTAATACGGATGGCACTGAGATGTGATTTCTTGTCTGGCTGCATGCGGCGATCCACTGAGGGCAGCTCAGTGGATAACGAGCTGTAAGCTGAGTCACTCACCCTCGCACTGACTTCCTTTCACTTTTCAGGGGGTCTTTTTGCCATTTTTATCTGTTAATAAACTTCAATTCAACTGAGCAGCAATCAAAGGAAAGAAAAGAAGCACAAATTAGTTGTAACTACTTCAAGAGTGTCAATACATACACTGTACATTTGAACAAGCATTTGTGTAACCCTACAAATTCACTTCCTAAAGCATAACTATAACGACTTTAAAAAGGAACTGCATACCAGTTTAGAGCATTTCAATTGGCTCTCGATACAGTGGCGGCTAACCCAGCAGCTTGTAGCTAACAGTTGTAACTGTGTGTTTAATGTGCAGACAACAGCAACAACAGACATAACCGTTTGGGTTTGAAAAAAGGGATTTTGAGCCCCCCATATTTCTTGTAGCATAACAGAATCAAGTCCGATGTCAAACAATCAACAATCAAATCAAGCTAACCCGGTTATCCTCGTCCAATGACCGGGGCCCAGCTGCTGGATCTAATAATGCTAATGTGTGTCTGTGTGTGTGTGTGTGTGTGTGTGTGTGTGTGTGTGTGGGAAGCATGTCTCTCATGCACGTGAGCACCTGTTTGACATATTCATTGTCACACAGCGGGTTATGTTCAGATATTTCACTGCTTCTGCACGGAGAATGACACAAGATCAAGGCCCAGTTTACGACAACGTTTGGAGAGATTTATCCCAAAGTCTTTTTCCATAATGTTATTTCAGCTTAGAGCCTCGGAGATTTTAAATGATGACTGTTTGGCACACGGTTCATGTCTCCGTTTAGAGGTGACACAACACTGTGCACCAAATGGTCCTGCTGTTTAAAAACAAATCATTTCAACTACAACTCCAAGCCTTATAAAGTGCTGACGCTGAGAGTCACAGGTTTGTTTTAGTATCACCGACAACCTGTAAAAATGTTGAAATGTGTCTTACGCTCAAAAACACATTTAAATCCAATCATAATTGCATGTATGAAATTCAACCGTGTTTTAATGTTCCTACTTTGAATGATGAAACTTGGTGTCAGAATCTTAATAATATGCCGTCTCTGAGCGGCTCGATTTTCTGAGTTGACTTTTTCTTAAATTATACTTTTTATGGAAACATTTTTTCGTGCTTTCGCAGTGTTTCTAGCAGGAAAGATAATCACGGAAAGAAATTCAGACATTCCTGTTCTCTGGTTTGGTGCCGATAAACATATCACAATAACATTCCATTTAACGTTGACTAAATGAAATCTAGAATAATGTAACGTTGTCTCTGCAGTTTGTCTGATTATTAAATTATTCCTGCTGCTTTCCAATGTCACCGGCTCAGACGAAGCACACCTGGTCTCCACGGTCTTAATCAGAAACACCTTTTAGGGTCATAACTTCTTCTGAGGATTTGAGCGAGGCACGTTTTGATTTTTTTATCCTCTGCAAAATCCTGGGTTTGTTTACAGTAATACAGTATATGTTCAGCATGCGCCACTTTACCCTTTTATCTGGCTACGCTGGCAACTTTTTGTTTCTCTAACAAACACACAAACACACAAACACACACACACACACACACACACACACATAGCGTCCGAAGTGGTCATTTTGAGCTGCCGTTTTACGGCAGACGGGGGTTAAACGCAGGCTGACGCTCACTTCCGCAAACAGCCTAATATTATTATTATTATATTAATATTATATTGTATATAATGTGTATATAATGTGTATCTTTTTATTCTACTCTTCCCTGTACATGCTGCGATAACAAATTTCCCTCTTGAGGGATCAATAAAGTATCTATCTATCTAATGTTGCTAATGTTGAATTATAGGTATTTTTAGGGAAACTCCTTCTCACGTCAACTTTGGCAAGTTATGATTATTATGATTTTCGAATCGCCTTTCGGTGTTTCCTAATTGGCTACTCTGATTTGTCCCTCAAGGGGAAGCACCTTTTTTTAAGGTTCTCCAAATTAGGGGAAATGTTTCCTGGATAATATTCACCAGGAAATCCCAGGTCTTATTTGTGTAGTAAACTGGCGTCAGCTGGAACCAAATACAGGTTCGCGGAATCTTTGATCCCGGCGTTTGTTTATACCTTCAGTCTGTCGTCAATGAAAGACGCGATCCTGTAAGAACAACAGAGCTCGGACGACAGAAAGTCTCTGCTCTTCTGCACAGAGGTACACGGTGTTCTGGGTCATCTGATAATCAAGATATTTGTGCGTTGCTGTTTATGACCTTGTGGTGCCAAAGATGATCGTCTACATCCGAGGTTGACTACCGGCACTTGGTTTCTTCCCACAGACACCCCCCCCCCATGTTTTAGCATGTTCCATCTTCCGACTATATATTCCCGCTACGAAGATGAAGACCTTTGAGTAGCCTTGACGCCTGACTTGTATGTGTGTCAAATTTGTCTCCTGTTTGCAAACATTATTTAATAAATGTCCTGATCAAAGATTTTACACCGGTGTTGAGTGAGCATCCCAGCTGGGACTAGAAACTGCCTGAAAGAATCCCAGATGAAGAGGCGAAACCGTGAAAAACTTGGTAGTTTGGTTTTATTCTTCGCGCATCCTGTTTGATGTACAAGTAGTGAAAGTGAAATTGTGTTAAGGCTCTAATCCGATGAGCAGAGTTCATCTCAATATTTTCCTTATTTTATGTCCACGGCCTTCAACAGCTCCATCTGGAGTCTGCGGGCAAATTAACAGCTTAATTAACTGGCTTCAAAAACAAACCAATACAACTTTCATGATGTCAATTCATCCTTTCTCAATCAATTTATTTGACAACGTATGAAGAAAGTCAATAAGTGGACTCGTTGGTTTGCCGCATAAAAACAGCTATTTTCAGTTTTTCAATAGGCTGGCTCATTATAAATAAATTAAAGACACACCGAGACCGATTGATTGTGAGAGTGCTTCATCTTCTGACATAAACGCAGAGCATCAGCCACTGAGTCGCCACTCTGGGTAATCTCATTCGTGACGTTCTCCTTCAATCAACCGCTACATACAGAAACAGACGCACACAAGGCTCTTCCTCGTCCTGGTCATCAAAGGTGGAGTATTGATTGGTTGAGAGCTCCTGTCGGCCACAAACACCCCACAGAGGTCCCAATCCTGTGACCTTTAAGAGAGTTCTCCGATCGATCCCCGCCAGCTTTTTGTCATCAGCCGGACAGTCGTTGCACAGGCCGGTAGACAAGAAGCCAGATGTGGAAAGGCGAGAGGCGCGCGTAAATAGCTTGAAGCCAGGGTGACTCATCGGAGCAAGAAAAAGAAAGGACCTGTGACACGGAACAGAAGACACAGGCCAGAAGTGAAATTAAAACAACAATGCACGTGGCGCCAAAATGTGGCAAATGTTTTCACCAAAAAAGAGCATGAAACAAGTATTCGGATTAGTCTAAACATGCATGAAACGTCCACGTCATGCAGGTATCATCAATGTATTTCTGCACTCGGCTTGTTTTGTTTTTTTATTTGATAAAGGAAAATCATTTAAGCGAGGAAACTAGATCTAGGAGCAAATGTAATAATGTAAAGACACAAGCAACACGACAAAGGACATTTAAGGACAACTTCAACGGCCTCTGTAGCAAATAGCATGAGCTGCTCTGGAAAAAGCAAGAAACGTGTTCCATCCGCAGTGTGGCAGGTCCATGGTTTATCAGATGTTTAGTCTCTCGCTCCAACGAGGAGCGAGGGAATCCAGAACACAGACGTCAGGCAACGGGAGGCTGCAAAGGCAATGCAGCCAAAGACTGACTGTGGGCCGCAGCGTATTCACATGGAGTAAGGGGCGGAGGTGGAGGTGTAGAGAGCCGCTCAGGTGGGGGCGATGAGGTGGTTCCCAGGCAGAGCGGCAGGATCTGCAATGGAAGGAGAAAGTCTGCAGGGCATCTGGCGTGGAGGTGAAGCGTAACGGTGGACAGCGCATGGAGTCTTTTGTTTAGGGACTTTGGTCTGGTTGAACACGTTTTCATTTGATGCTCCTTCTGTAATGTCAACAGCTTTTTTTTTCTCTTGACCTCTAAGGAACTGTTTTTCGATTTTGGACAAACAGGTTTATCTGCCAGACACAAGTTTGTTGGGAATGGACAAAAGAGCTTTTGTTGACGCCGTCGTTAACCTTGAAAATGAGAGCTGGTACAGATTGGAGGAAAAGAGCTGGTAAATGAGCCATATTATCCTTCAAGCAGCGCTACATGCTACTGTCCCTGCAGGGCAAGCCTCCATGCACCGCCAAGTGACAGTGTTTACTTTACACTCACAAATCTCATACATCTTCACATTTGGTCCGGTTGGGACCGGTCGAACAGGGCCAATAAAGGATACGCCATCAACATCCAACTGTCCCCTTTTCATTCCTCTCTTTATTGGCTCTCCCACAGAGGCCAAACAAATAGTTTGTATCACTTCATGGTTCACTGGAAGCTCTGTACACAAGAAAAGAGGAATCAAAGGTGTGCTTTTCCCCTAAAAAACTGGTGCTGTGCTGTGATGGGATTACAACCACCCATGGGTGGGACCTTTCCACGCAAAGGCGGGGTGATGTTTTCCACATAAATACCGCCAGCGCGTCGAGGCGCATCGATGAGTTGCGTGAGGGGAACCTCGTCGGACGAGGGAAACGTCCGTGCGTGCGCGCAGCGAGCAAAACCCCAGAAGATGTTGCTTGTTGCGCCTCTGCAAACGGAGATCTGAGCGCGCTGACACATGGAGAAAATGCCTCAAGATGAAAAGTCATGCGTGAGGGGAATTCTCCTGCAAGCGGCCAGGGAAAGGAACCAGAGAGTTGATTTGGACCTGGCGAATACCGGCGGAGACGCGCATCACGCCACCCGATAGTGGAGAGGAGAAGACGCGCCGGGGCGCACAGGTGAGTTCAACCCCATCCGCGAATATTTACGCCATTTAAAAGAAAACAACGGCTATTTGACAAAACAAAATAATTTAAATTCGCAGTGTAAATGTGTTTTTTTTCCTCAGAAGATCCTTATTATTTACATGAGTGTTTGGAATGTTTAAGGTCATGTTTCTCACGACCTTAGACAAGATGTATTTGTTCCAACTCGGATTTCCCGAGCCACGCATTAAAGAGACTGAGGGCCACAGATATTACGGTTTGGTGGACAGTATAACGTCAAGACCCTTTCGGCTTATGTTTGTTTTCTCAACAACAAGATGCGGGGTGCGCGTCACTCCCGTGTTTAGAAGCGCGGTTCAGTGAATTCTCACGTCACACAATTTATTTGTGCAACACATTTTTACAGCCTCGGGTTGCAACGTCTGGCCACTGTTATAGGTTAATTATTATTTTAACTCACCCGCAAGGCCCCAGGTAAGGACATATAGAGATGCAGTTCCACAAAGGCCATTGTTCTAATTTCACATATGTCAAAGTATGTCACTATTTAAATGTCTAAACCATCACCAGCTTGAGACCCTTTACAAAACATGATAGGAGATTGAGGTTGATGCTCTTGTTATATCTTTATCTTTAGGCTATTTTAGTTCAGATTGACAGAATGCAAATAATGAATACTATGTCATTCTTTTGAAATAATCAGATAAAAGGCGGTCCATTATCCAGCTGCTTTAGTCAGTAACTGGAATCAAACTCAGTGCATTTATTTCAATGTACGTTGAAAAGGTTGTGAATGGTTTCCTGATTAGTGGAAGACAGAAATGGTCTATTCCTTGAAAGGTTTCTGAGATGATTAACGCAGGAGTTAACCATTGATTTAACATGCTTTAATAAACTGAGGTTTAGAAAATGACCCCATGATTGCACTGCTGAGTTATTGAAGCAGGACCGTAAGCTTTGGGGGATCTTAATGTACAATATCTCTAACCTAACAGCATTGAGCTGCAGGACATATTGTGACATCCACATGCAGGTGTCATTAAGACAATTCAGCAGGTCGACAGTGTTGATGGTGGTTTGTTCACAGGTGTTGGTTCTGAGTAACGTCTGCATAATAAAGGAAACTGATATTGTGCCAATGCGGCTCGGCCACTCGGCTGAATGCTTTCATTTAACTGCAGTGACAGTATTGGAGCACGCTCAACGTCATCTTCTTAAGTGCAACTCCCGAGTAAGAGAAATAGTAAAATGGCCATTGGCCAAGGCAATTAGGTGGAAAGTTCGTCTCGTCTACTATACAAAGGCATCTTGCCCAGAATGCCCACTACCCAATTATTGGTGCAAACGAGTAGTCTTACCACAAAAAACTAAAGGTCACAAGCCGTAGAACACCCACAACAATAAACTACCAGTATGTTTTTGTTTGAAGGACAAATTGTTATGTGATTGTAAATTTGTGTCCATGTTGTTTCTTTACTGTGATCCAAACAGACACCAAATACCAGCACTCCCTCCTTCAATATGGATGGCTCCTACAATTGGACGGTGATACCCAATAACGCCAACTGGTCCTCCTCCAACTCCACCCAGAACAGTAACTGGGACACGGCGCTAATGCCCTTCAATATCATCACCGCGGTAGTCTACATCATCGTCTTCATTGTGGGTCTTCTGGGTAACACACTCGTCATCTATGTGGTCATCCGCTACACCAAGATGAAGACTGTTACCAACTTGTACATCCTTAATTTAGCCTTGGCAGATGAACTATACATCCTGGGAATTCCCTTTCTAGGCACTAATAGTGTGCTTTCCTACTGGCCGTACGGGGATTTCCTCTGCAAGGTGTACATGACTGCTGATGCCATGAGCCAGTTCACCTCCACCTTTTGCCTCACAGTGATGAGCATTGATCGCTACCTGGCTGTGGTTCATCCTATGCGCAGTGCTAAGTGGAGGAAGCCACAGGTGGCCAAGATTTTTAATGCCGTTGTGTGGGTTGTGTCCTTTTTAATTGTGCTGCCGGTTACAATCTACTCAAATGTACAAGAGGAGTTCAATGCCTGCAACATAACATGGCCTGAGCCACATGAGTTGCAGTCCATCATCTTCATCCTCTATACCTCCATATTGGGCTTCTTTGGTCCTCTGGTTGTCATCTGCCTCTGCTACCTGCTTATTGTCATCAAGGTAATGCAGACTCTATTTTATTGATTGGTGTCTAATTTAAAAAAAATGGAAGTTTCTGCTCCCAAAATCAAATCCAAAACCTTTTCAAATGACCATCTGCATTTCAGGTGAGGTCGGCAGGCGTGCGTGCGGGCCTGACTAAGCGGCGGAAGTCGGAGCGGAAGGTGACGCGCATGGTGGTGATCATCGTGATGGTGTTTGTACTCTGTTGGCTGCCCTTCTTCACCACCAACCTCGTCAACCTAGTTTATATCATCCCTGAGAACAACGCTGCAGTCTACTTCTTCCTGGTCATCCTCACCTACGTCAACTCCTGCGCCAACCCCATCCTCTATGGCTTCCTCTCTGAAAACTTCAAGCAGAGCTTCCAGAAGGTGCTTTGCTTACAAAAACCAAAGGGCTCTTGCACCACAGGCCAGATGGACGGTAGAAAGACATCATCCAAGGAAAACAACATTGCTGCTCTCCCACTCCGAAATTACACCCAGAATGGAAATATGGAGAGCATTCAGGTATTGTGCAAATAATATTCATGTTATCATGTGATTCTGGATAAGCAACACAAACTTGTTTTTAATGACACAACTTGACAACCATGTGATTTAAGAAGAATACCTAAATAATGATTGTCACGTTAGTACAGATAACACGCAACAAAAGCCCACTATAGTAACTTCAGAAAGCACCGGTCTTGATCACCATTCTGTTGGCTAAAAGTCCTGTGTTTGTTTGGCCGATCCCCTCCCGGCCTCCTCCCCCTTCTCCACCCACTATAAGCAGCCTATCTCACATGATATACAACGTTACTTGTGGATTTTATCATAGTCATGCAGATGTGTTTACATTGCAGTAAGTAGGGAATACATAACGTCCAACTGACAAAAAAAAGTAAGTAAGAAAGGCGTTGCACACAAATGCCAATTGGGGGAGAGTTGGATGCAGGAAAGACAAACACCCGTCTTTATTATCGCCTTTTTTAGCAGGTGTGCTGAAGGAAGGTGGAACAGCGAGAGACATACTGTGCTCTAAATAAATTTAACATTTTAATTATCTTATTGAAAGTCTTAAGCATAACTAAGGCTGTCGATAGATAGAAAAATTAACTGATTAATCGCACATTTTGAAATGTATTAATTGCGATTTTTCTTCTACGGACTAATTCTTACAAGTAATGAGTAATCACTTCAGAAAGTGTGTATTTTAAGCACAAAACTACAAACATTTGATCATCTTGGAGGCAGAATCCCACCGGGTGGAACATGTTGAACCAGCGACTCGTCCTGCTGTCCTCGTGCACTTTGCTCTCAACTCTCCATCATCTGACGGCTGTGTTTAAAGTGCCAACCATCTCCCCACATTTATCCAAGTTGTTTTCCAAACTAGGTCAACAGTGGTGGTCCTCTGCAAACAGCGTGCCGCGCAGGGTAGATGTTGAGATGGAAGTAGCCCAGCAGCTAGCTCAGCATAGCTGTGCGTAAAGTGGTCCGTTTGCCACTCATCAATTTGTACAGTCCTAAGAATAACTGTTTATACTTATATTTATACTTTGGAAGTGTCCTTAATGTCTGATATTTATTTAACAGACAGGAATCATTTCAACTCTCTTTTGATGAACGATATCTTGGGTCAAAGTCTGTCATGCAGTCTTGTTGTTTGCCTAATCTCTGTGTCGCTGTTGTTTTTGTTTCAGGAGCCTGTCCAGATGGAAGTTATTGGGGACCTTGAGCTTCAGAAGACTGAGTTGATTGGTCAGCCATGAGTTCCCCCATGTATTAGAGCACAGCATGATGGGACCGGGGTGATTTATTTCTGGAACTTGCATTGGTATTTCCTGTCTTCATGGCCGATCTTCTCTCACTGACTGACATTTGAGGAGTGGACCAGCCTTCATCCCAGATCTCAGCGTTTCTGTTGGTCCCTCATGTCGTTGTGCATTGTACAAACCATTACTTTATATAAAGATGTTTTTTTTCAGTTTTATATTTGATCATATTTAAGTAAGAAAACCCTTGTTTTCTCGTGTGCTTTTCTTTTATTTGCTGTCAATGCTTTTTGCTTTTATTCATCTATATCGTTATTTTGATTAATTCAGTATATAATGTACGTTGCACAGCACTGAGACCTATGTGAGCAGGAACTTTTGAGTTGTCCTACTCAATGAAAGACTCGGATAAACAATGAGGGAAACCAGCAGTATCATTTTTGGAAATTTCGCTTCGGAACATCCAGCTGGAGTTACATGACAAGAAAGATACCACTTTCATCTCTGCCTATTTAACAGGCTTCTAAGCTACAGTCAGAAAGTCTGACCCACCCTCTGTAAAACCGTGGATTTTTCTTTATTGTTTTAGCTATAATGTTTAATAATAAAGTTGTAATGTTTAATACTTCTGTCATATAACTAAACGCACGAGCAGAGCAAATGTCACTGAGCCTAACAGCCCAGGACCGCCATTTCACTGTGACTTAGGACACTACAGAGGAGGGTGTTGATCTAAGCGTCCTAAAAAACGTTCCGTTTAAGAAGTCAATCTGTAAAATGAGTTCTGTGGAAGTGAAGGTTATGTGTCATGTGAGCCATGTTCATACAGGTCATTGCAGTTGGGTCAGTGATTCTTTTTCCCTCAGGCCGTTTTGTGTGCCGTCATTTGAAACTAAACCGCTGGTCTCTCTTTATTTTGAACTTGCAGTATTTAGTTTGTGTCTGTCGGTTGATTGTAAACGTTCTAAGTGTTGTTTTTTTTATGACAATCATATTTCTTTTGGCTTGTTTGTCTGTTAGTTTGGCTTTTTGCAACACCTTAACTTCAATGTTACAAAGCTGTGAAAAAGGCCTAAAGGTAGCTCAGCCAAGCATTCATCTCTTGTCTCTCAAATGTGGAAAACAAGGTGGATTCCACGGTGAAGGTAAGCCACCGTTTATCATGCTGGACTATGAGCTTTCATTCGATGCCAACATTTTAGGGAAGTTGCTGGCAACACTGGCATCTCCATAGTTATTAATAGAACCAAGCGAGACCATGTGAACGGTGTTCATGGTGAGTGTGCGCTGGTATTAAAAACTACCCCCTAAAATGGAGCTGAGGAAACAAGGATTCCTTAAAGCAGACATTTCTGTGTGCATTCAAAGGGGTTAAAAACTTCACATTAAAGGTCATTTTAACTTTGGTATCTTGAATTCCATGACAGCCCTATAAAAAAATCCTAACTTAGTCCTTCTGTTACATCATGAATATGAATAAACGATCGGGTCCTTTTTGCATGTTCACCTTAATTAATTCAACACAGCGCGGCCGAGGGCTGCCGACATGTCCTGCGGTCATGCGCCTGTTTTCGCCTGAATAACTTTATTGCTTTTTCCAGTTGAAACAGAGCAGATCGGCAGCTTTATGCTCGGATGGTAATCTTGCTTCAGTTTAATTTAATTCATTGTCAACAAGTTTGTGTATTCTTAACGCAATAGCAGTGCAGAAGAAAGTCATATTTTTTTTTATTCCAGGTCAGGTGTATGGGACCAGATGGCTTTCCTCAAAAACACATTTACATACATATCCGATGTCAGGTTAAACGAAGGGAGGCAGTTCAGAGCTTCCCTGTGAGCCGACTGGTTGTTTGTTATTAATGGTGGTGGGGTCTTGTTTCACAGTTTCTTTAATAAATGCAACTAAATAAAACACAATGTGTTGTGCAATTATTTCAAATGATATGTATACATACAGTATCAAAAGTTTAGACTCTTTCGCATTTAAAAATATGTCCCAACTTCACTGGTACTGTGTGTGTGTGTGTGTGTGTGTGTGTGTGTGTGTGTGTGTGTGTGTGTGTGTGTGTGTGTATTGCTTATTTAAACCTCTGTGATTATCTGATGCAGGCTCAAAACGGGAGCACTGACAATATGAAGTTGTTAGGCCGTTTGTCACAGACAGGTTTTGATTCTGTGAAGCTTATAACAGTCTCGAAATCTCTCATTTTTGCTGCTCCTAAAATCAGCCCTTCTCTCCTTCCTTTAGATTGTGTACTTCTATAACATTTACCGCACTGTTGCAGCCTGTATGATGTCTATTTACCGACAACCTGTTTTTGTGTCTGTGTGGGGGTGGCAACACACTCTGTGCCTTCTGCAGGAAAGAAACAGTATGATTATGGAGCATGGAAAAGAGCACATTGCACTACAACAGATTTTGGTTTTGCATCTCTGAGATTCTAAGAAAAATCGTTGATGACACGCTCACATTTTTCGAAGAACTCGATTGAGTGAAATAACCCCTATACATATACATATAAACAAACATACATGAAACATCGAGATAGGATTCAGTATATTTAACAGACAAACTTCAGAGGTGTTTTAAAGCCATAGATTTGTCAGCCTTAAAGGCCCGATGCTGCGCTATGATTGGCTAGTGTAAGTTCAAGGGGTAAATATACTGTATATGCTCACTAATGCTCTGGAGAGCTTTTGTTTATGTTTTTGGAGACTAAATCACAAAAGAGTTACTCCAGTTGTTGACGGGTGTCTTTGTGGGAGACTCTCGACCCGCGAGGTGGGGGTCACTGAGGCACAGTGTCACATCTTTTGGTCACTTTCTATTTGTGTTGAATTTGAAACTTAACTCAAAAGATAAAACAAAAAAAAATATTAACCCCCAAAAGAATAACTGCAAAAGTATATTTAAATGTGATTGAAAGGGATTTCTTTCTTTGTCAGTTACAACTGGAGAAAGACGGCTGGATTGTACTCAAATTTAAATAATCAGCGCCTAATATTCTTCTCAGATCGGGTTACAATAAAAGCTGAGTGCCAGGTGCTAGATGATACGGTTTTGCTGACCATGAATCTAAACAGTTGTTTCGAAATCCCCCCCAAAATAAGACCCGCGTAGACTTAGGACATTCCAATCGGTCCCAATTGTACTTTAGTGGTAAGTATTTGGCTGTTGGCTCTATTTTCTTTTTGGCGGGTGGGATTTTACAAAAGAAGCTGCTGTAAAAATGTAAAAAACATGTAAAAAACAAAAAAAAACACCAGAACACATTGCAAACCACAAGTCAAAAATCTAAGATATCCTTCAAACCCCCTGGAGCTCGGCTTTATTTTTCATCTGCGTTGCAGTAAAACAACAAAAATAAGCAGCGCCGTTGTTGCAGTTTGTGGCGTCTTTTAGCTGCATGTGTCGGCAGGTAGAGGAGCGCGAAGGGAATCAGAAGGAGCCCTGTGTGGTTAATTCAAGCTGAGAGCGGTGACCTTCAGCAGCACACTGTGTTTCTCCCTCCCTCTGCCTGGGAGAGGCAGGATGTCTCGAACCACTTCAATAGTGTATAACAAGATAACTCCTTCAGTAAACCAGACCAGATGCATTCAGGATGTCTACGCTTCATAAGCACTTGACCCCTCTCCAAGTTTCCTCATCTGATTTTGATGGCAATCTCAAGAAAACCACACGCAGCGCTGGCAGGCCCGATAAATACGCAAACACTTAATAGATGTTAGATATCCCTCATCAGATTAAGACTGCAGTAGATGCTTATAAATCAATCCTGCAATCCACAAGAGCCTGTATTTGTGGATGAACATAACATCGAAAAAGGGTTACCAAAGCGTTAACGACAGGTAGCTACAGAATACATAAATATAAAGTAACTAAACATGTCCGAAAAGAGTGTAGAAAATGTGTTGCGTAGGTTTTATGTGTCGTGTGTTTGTCAACTCTTGGAGGTATTTAAGTGAAAACTAAACTTGGACTGTCCTCCGGGGATGTTACCCTGATGGCAGCCACTGTCTTCTTTAATCAAAACACCTCATCGGGGCTGTTAACATGGCTTGTGTGTATGTGCATGCGTGTGTGTGTGTGGGTGTGTGTGTGTGCGTCCATTATTACATATAAACAGAAAAAGGTCCAAGTGTCACCACATTATACAATCTCCATTGGAGCAGCTGTGATATAATGTGATGTGATAAGAAAATGGGAGATGAGCGGGGAAATGGAGCAAGAGATTTTTAACAGAGGATGATGATTATGTTGCACTCTACAGTTTATTTTTATATCCGTCTTCACGTGTCTTGTTCGGTGTCACTCAATATTTTTTAAAAGATCATTTTCCACATTGTGGACAACAACATTTCAAACAAATATGTGAAATAGCATAATGGGAATATACCAGAATGGTTGATTGTAGGTACTGTATCTATTAAGGTATTCATTAGCAGCCATTTTACTGTTCATATATTCATTTTAGACATGTTGTACCCAACCAATAGCACAACATATAATGTGTCCCAAGAACTTGCTTCTGGACCAGTTTATCTCATTTATGTCAGTTTGATACAATACGTTTTAATTTTGACCGTTTTGACAGGAAGTGTCAGCAGGCTGTCTGCCTCGAAGCTAGAAGAAGGCAAAGTTGACCGAAGAGTAAATACAATAAATACAGAAGTGTTTACTGCCCTCTGGTGGTCACATTTAGAAAATGCATCACCATTTTCTTCAGTCTGAATAAAACTTTAAATTACATTTTTACAAAACAGTTTTCACCCGAATAAAATGTATTTAAAGCAATACTAATTTTACTTGAGTACATTATAGTTGTAGTAACTCCAGCTCGTGTGTGTATATATATATATATATATATATATATATATATATATATATATATATATATATATATATATATATATATATATATGCGCTTCCAGCTAAACCCTTCAAAATAAAACATTGTTCCACTATTTTTCAACAACTGTCGTTAAGGACGACAACCCCAGACGCGATTACAATGAACCACAAAGGACACACAACTTAAACAAACAATAAACAAAAATTAACAACAAACAAGCAATATTAAGCCCACGTGCGTTAAATGGCGTAATCGAATAACCAGTATTTTAAAAGCACCACTAACAACAATCAACGTAGAGATACAACAAAATAAAGCCCACATTGGCAGCATACAACTATTGGAGGAAAAAACGCGGTTGTTGTCGTTCAATAAGTGTGTTGTTGTACTCACCTGTTTGTGAGACTATGCGGTTAACTCAGCACAAAAGTGAATTTTAGTGCACCTCTATTCTGACGCTCACGGTAAACGCATTCCATCCGGTTTTCAAAATAAGAATCTTAACAAAGTTGGTCTCCACGAAATACATAATATGGAAATAAGTTTTGACTCTGTTGGAATAGAGACATTTTACATTGTAAAATATCTGAATTGGTACAGTAAAATGTTATATTTTCTGTCTAGATGTAGTAAATTGTGTTTTTTACACCTTAACTTTTCTCCGCTCACTCCTGATAAGGACCGTTTGATTGTGTTTACCGTAAACTACACCATATAGGTTCACTCAAAGTGTCTGCTAAATTGACCGCAGTTGTTTTTTGTGTCTTCAGCACAGCAAAATTCTCCTCGTCCCATTCATTCCCCTTACAAGCAGTCCCCACTATCAGAGAGTGTATTGTTTGAACCTAACCATTTCAATTTATGATGGGAAGTAATCAAATGCCTGACCCCGGTCCGAGGACCGCCACCTAGGGGCAGCATTGTATAGCTTTGCACCCTCTGTCCTGAACATTTCACTTTCCTTTAGAGAAACGAATAGAAAACCGAGCCAGCGGGAGGTGGTGCTACAGCGCACAAGGCGCAAACCCTGCGCTCTCTACGTTAGAACCTGCAGGCATATTGTCGGAGCAGTTGTTATGGATACATTTGAAGAAAGAACCTCTCAACTCAAAACACGTCTGCGGTGAATATCGGGGATGCTCCTCTGGAAGTTGTGAAGTCTGCGCGCGCGCTACGACGGATCACTTTTGGAGTCGCCAGCAGTGCGCTTCAGTCGGACACACGATCCGGAGGACCAGTCGCGCTGTTTTCTTAAAGGTCGCAGGGGGGGTTGCATGCATTTATAACAGTGCGGTGTATTCTTTTTACGTGCATTTGGAGTTATTCGCATTTCGTTTCCGTCTTTCTTTATCATGGGGGGAAGCATGCGCATCGGAAAGATCTGTTTTCGCTCCGTGAAAGTTTAAGCCGCGCTCTCCTAGACGCTCATCTTTGCTATTTTCCTCGTTACACAAACCGAATACTGCAGGAGGCTTAACCCGCCAGAGAGACATGGCCAGCGAGCGGAAGCCGCGGCTTTGTGTCATGACAAAAGCTGAGGACGGGTATGGATTTCACTTGCATGGCGAGAAAGGGAAGAGCGGACAATACATCCGAAAGGTGGAGAGCGGCTCCCCTGCAGAAGCGGCGGGGCTGCGCGCCGGGGACCGCGTGGTTGCAGTGAATGGGGTCAACGTGGAGAAAGAAACACACCACCAGGTGAGTGGGTGTGCATTCATTGTTGTGGTTTTAAGTCTAGCTGCACGTCTGTGCAGTGATGGGTCAGGTCAATAATAACGGGCCACACGGAATGGTGCGTGCGTCCTGGCACTGGCACGTTTTCAGCCAAGCACACATTCCTCCCTCCGCGCGCAGGGGAGGGGGGGGGGGGGGGGATGCTTGAATTTTACCCACATGAAAGCACGCGTTGCTTTGAATAAAAACGCAGTGTTGCAATAGTGGTACTGAGACATAAACAATTTCCAGTGAGTATTTATGCGCTGACAAACGAGACTGAGACAGCTGTTCAACGTTTGGCAGATACAGCAGATAATAATTCCCCATGCTCACAAAAAAATAACAACACCAGCACCAATAACCGCTTGTTATTGTTGCTTTTTAATTCAAAAACAAAAGATAATTAAATAATAAACTGCTTTAGATTTGTCAGATAATGATGTTTGCCATGAATTGTCATAGAGCCCAGCGGATCTATTCTGAGCATATTTTACACTTAAAGTGATAAAGAAACCATGAAATGTCCAGGCTGAAACCGTCAAATGTTGGGCTTTTTGCTTGGAAAGTGAATCTCCATCACATCTGATATTTTGGTCTATATGCTTGTATTTCTAACACCCACACGATGAAGAAAAGTGTGAATATTAAAGACTTTGGAAAGATGTTCTTTGACTTGGAAAGAGCTGACTAGATGCTTTCACAGGGACTGTGGCTGTCGGTTCTCTGCAGCATTGACCATTCCCTGCATTCCATTTCAAAACAAAATGACCGGTATGTGGCCGTCCCGTCCCGTCCCTCAGGTGGTGCAGCGGATCAAAGCCGTAGACAACGAGACCAGGTTGCTGGTGGTGGATCAGGAGACGCACGACAGTCTGCGCAGCCTCCGCCTCACAGCCACGGAGGAGATGGCCGTCCTCATGGCCGGACACCCTCCTTCATCCTCCCCATCCTCTCCCCCGGCCTCTCCCTCACCTCCCCCGCCATCGGACCCGTCACCGCCCGGCAAGAAACGAGAGAACGGCTCGGTGTCCAAGCAGCCGGTCACGCCCAGCGGCCAGGTGCAGAAGCCCACCAGGAGGTCTCCGTCGAAGGCTGCGAAGAAGGTAAGCTGGTGCTCCACCAACGCAGCAGAGACACGAGTGAACTGTGTACTCTGTCATGCTGCTGTTGACTCAACATTTAGATTTTCGTAGGTGGATCCATGAGTATTAATCTAGCAAGGTTCTTATGATGCACCTCTTTGAGGAGGCCAGTTCTCGTCCCCATGGAAGCTCTACTCAGACCCGTCTGTCAGATAGACATTTAAAGTCTCGACAGTGGATCACAACTTCCCAAGCCGGTATGGAAATGATGTGTTTTGACCAATCATCACTCCTACACATCAATAGATCCAGTTTAAGATTAAAGAGGACCCTGGAAATCGTAAAGAGGACGAGCCCAAAGAACTAGACAAAGCACTCAGACATTCAGCAACCTCTTTGTCAAGAGTTAAGAATACTGAACGCTTTTTGGATTGAGCTGATGCTTTTATCCAAAGCGAATTACAAGTGAAATCAAACCAAAGAACCACGGAAAGTGCTACAAATAAGTGCCATAAGAGCTTATAAAGTGCTACCTAGCGAACAGATTGCAGATACTGAGTCATTGCTTTCAGCAGATTCTCCTCAGCTCAGACATTCACCTCAGACCTGTTCTCTTGATGATAGGATTAGATTATAGGATGCCAGGCATCGTTTCCATCTGGTTCTGCAGCCGCCCATGTCTGCTTATTAACGCGCGTGTCCCGAGGGAAGAACATTTCAGCTAACTGAAAGCAACACAGATGTTGCGTTAAAGGTCAAAGAGGGTGCCAGAGGTCAGAGGTCGGGACCAGTCAGAGGTCAGGAATCCGGCACGCAGTGACACTGCAGGACCGGAAATCCACGGAAATTGTAAAAAGATACGTATGAATGACGGCCCTTTCTGAACGCCTGATGATATTCCAGAGGGAATGTTGTCTTGCAGGCCACTCACATCTCGTCTTCCTGTGTTTATTTACACACAGTGGTCACAGTTGGTTGCGTAATGCCCAATAGTCATTGGATACATTTCATTTTAAATAATTCGCTGTTATGTTATTCCATGTAGAAATGGAAAACAGGATATGTTTCCGTCCGCTCTGCCTCCCCTGGAACACAAAGATCTGATGGACTTTGGCTTCACGTGGCCCGTGTTAGAGGCTCAACTCCTGCTTTCTGCATTTACACAGACATGTGTTTCCACTTAGGTTCACCCTGCCCATATGTGAGCGGCACTCAGACACAATTTAGAGCGGTGACGGGGCCAATCAGTTAAATCTAAAATGTGTATGTGTGTGTGTGTGTGTGTTTCTTTGTTCAGCTAAGGCTTTGCGACCTGTGGAATAAAATCAAAGCACCTGGTGGGGTCGGATTGGCCCAGAGAAGGTCCAGGAAATGTTAATAAGTCTCTTGTTTCTCTTTCTTCAGTGACAAATGAAGCAAATACATATTTAGATTTTGACTGACCATAAACCATCTTTTGTTTGAGCCGTTGCTCTGAAACTGGCCCCTCTCCCTCGATCGGTACCTCGAGCGTCTGCTTCTCTCCGTTTGCTGTCCCGTGTTGCACCACAGATCAGAAGACCCGGTCTTGACGCGGCGCGCTGATGCAGCACATTGCCTCTGGTGTGTAGCAGTCATTCATGCATGCGGCTGGCAATCAGCGCAATGTAATCACCACCACGGCAGCAGAGGGGAAAACAAACTGACCAGCGAAGCAACCATTAATCACCCAGACGATTAACCTGAGCTAAAACGAATATACTGTACATGTATGTTTTTTTACGGTTGTCTAACAGTCAGCTCAGTTTGCCGTGAAACGTTTCAGCGAGACTCGCTGACAGCAGCGCGTTTCTTCTCATATTTTCGTCCTCGTGAAAAGGCAGGAAAGAAAGATGGAGAGCAGTCGGCTTATGGGCCGAGGGAAGCCAATAACATCCTTGAAGATTCAGGAAGTGCCCCCCCCCCGGCGGCGTCACAGAGTGGGAGACTTGTTGAAGAGGTTCGCTAGTACTGCTGTGCTCCCATAATACGGCAATGAACTCAAATTGTGTGTCACCAAAACACGGGAATTTGCCACAGTTGGTTTTCTTTTTCCCCGTCCCTCCTCGCTGTTAAACCAATAGGATTATTTCAGTCTAAGGGGCATAAGGACACACTTCATAGACTACACACACACACACACACATTTACAGCCACATAAACAAGCTCACAGCAGAAACATAGGTAGTAAACATGAAGCCTTTTCTGCTGTAATCACTTAAACATTTGGGGAATAGATTTTCCGGGGTTTCGTGTGTGTGTGTGTGTGTGTGTGTGTGTGTTCCCTGGGTAATAGGACCCCGCCTGTATGTTTTTTTTTCAATTTTACTGCCTCTCGTCCACCATTTCTAACTCATTGTCAGAAATCAATCATGACCAGACAGCAATTCTCTCTATTTTGCTCATTTCTTCACAAAGCTCTCCGGCACAAATACAGTGGAGCCATGTCGGGTTCAGGTCATCGCCGTTGACAAAGAGCTACTGCGCATCACACAGCGGCATATAAGCCTGTTCACTTGGGGGCTTGTAATAGCCCAAAGCTGTTTTGTTGTAGTGGAAATGCTGCTGTCACTGAGAACATCACTAACTTTTAATATAAAACCCCTGAGTTTAAGGTCACATCAAGCATATTGCCCTGACTGCCGTTCCTGTCCAACCAGACGTATTATCCATTAGCCAGCGTCCCCACTGTGCACTTTGTGCAATACGTGGAGTTGATATAAGCTGATTGCTGGAAAAGCAGCATGTGAGACTGTGCACTTTTTCCTTGAAAACAATTCTGTGAAAAAAAAGGAAGCTGTGTGCCTTTGACATGACTTATGAGTATCACAGTGAAGGATTAATGGTACGTTGAAAGTGAAAGCCTGTAAAACAAAGTGGGCTCCTCAAAACAAACCTGGACTCGACCTGATGAGGTAAAATACACACTCACACACAGGTGTGTCATTGAAGCTCAAGGTAATGGGTCAGGTGTCACTTTCCCACAGGAACCCTTTTTTTTCAACTCGCAGGCACTCACACTTGCAAACAGCATGCATTTCCATTATTGATCAAAAGTCCTGAGATGTTAGAATTTTTCATCCCGTTTCACTCCAAGCTATTCTGATGAGCATTTTATTCCTCTATTAATGGGCAGAGAGGCAGATGTTATCAATATCAGATGTTTATTCCACATCCCCATGGAAGCAGACATCTCCTGGCTTAGTTATGGAAGTAGCTGTATTGGGGAATTTTGTGTCCCTGGTTGGAATTTTTCCTCTCTGCTGGTTGAGGGAGCGTTTTTTTTACCACACACAAAAACATACTGTGGTCTTTTGCTGAGGCTCTGTTCGGTTCTGCTGCGTATTCTGGTTGTCAAGTACATCACGGTGTGTGAGAAGAATGTGTGTGCTAGAAAGAAAGCAAAGTGAAAGATGGATATTAAGTGTGTGAGAAAGAGAAACCGCGGCAAAGAGAACAAATCTCAGGGGCGATTTCATTGTTTCTCTTTAAACTGTCCGTTATTAGTTTGACCTTTTAAAATGTGTATTTCCAAGAGCTTTGAAACGTAACAGGTGAACAGCACTTTTAAGTTGTAATACACCTCACTGCATCATGTGCAGGGTTTACAGAGGCCCGCTGGGGATAGTCAGCTCCCTGTAGAGCGCACACACGCAGACACACACACATCTGTTAAAACAGTCAGAGTTTGTGGAGGTGGTCTCTGATTGCACATGTGTCTTCTCACCATGAAGAATCTTACACTTTGTGTGAAGATACACATTATATTATGTCCTGCTCATTGTGTGCGTGTGTGTAAGTTCGTCAGCTGTGGGAGTTACACATGTGTGTCGCAGGTGGCGAGGCCTCAACAAACTCCATTTAAACACCAGCAGAGACTAAACAAGTCAAACGTGGAGATGAAATACATACAAGAAGCACAAAATCCTCCTGCAGAGAATTTGTAGACACTCAAACATGTGCACGGGAGTGAAGGAGATCCGCGTGGGAAAACCTCACCGCGGAGCACCGCTTTGAAGGGTCATGGCTGGAGGTCATTGGGTCAGAATTGAATAAACACAAATAGTAAAGCTTGTGGATCTGTGAGATAGAGAGATGTCAACAGAAGGGATGTCTTCAGGGGCAAGACAAGGTTAGAAACATCAGCGGTAAATAATCCCACAATTTGTTCTCAATTATTCATCCATCTCTTTGCAGATGTTGTACAAATGTTAGTTCTCATTTGTTTAGATACCTTTGTGGCGCCGGACTCTCAAAGCACAATCGTGTCTGCCGTTACTTTATAACAACGGGATGACGGACCATGTCAGGCCGCCTGACGTCCCTCCCTCGTTTCCCTCACTCGCGCTGCCCGGGATACATGAGGAAAAGATGTGTCCTGTCGGCTCGAATGTAACAGCACATGGCACCGGAGTCGCCCGGAGGCCGTCAGCGCCTCGGCCCGTGTGATCCATCCAGCGCCATTTCTGCCTGTCAACCGGGCGACTGGGATGGGCCAGATAAATGTGAGGTCGTCGCCCGTCGATCAAGCGCCACGTTCTTCCATTTGTTCCACCTTCACCCTCCGACGCCACTGACAAATTGTTTGCTGTCGACGTCAGATGAAATATGAGGTTACATGCATTCGATTTGTAAGTGACTGCACAATTGTGATGAGTAGCTAAGTGTGTAATGCTTTTTACAACATCTGGAGCTGGTGTTGGAGCCCCCCTCCGCCCCCCTCGTTTGAATACCGACTGTGTTACGTCGAGATGCAGGGGTCCAGATTTAGTGTTTGCATACGTGTGCGTGTGTTTGAGAAAGAGTAAACCAAATTCCTGGGGTAAAAAACCTAGTACGAAGGAAGTGGAAGGGTCACCAGTGGGGAAAGCAGATGTGTGCGGGACAGAATAAGTAAGGTGGGTAACGTGGGACGGACATGAACAACCGAGGGTATTGTGTTAAATGTGGGTGTGTGATTGAACACAGCTGTGTGTGTCCACATATCATCTCCCCACGCACTGATAATATATTTGAAAGTTGCCCTTGTTAACCCAGAAGACATTGACCTGACTCTCTCTGCAGACTCAAGAATATCGTTTGACTCCAACAGGAAATGTCTTTGTCACTGCGTCATGGATTAAGCTGCAGTGTTCATCAGAAATAGAGTAATACACAACAGCTAAAGTTCTATAAAAATTTAATTTATACAAATTTCCACTCCTTCTTCACACAGATGAAGTGTGATAGTTATAAACTATGATTTCTACTGATTATGAAGCCGACACATCTGCTCCTATCTCCAAATGATGTGCAGCAATTGAGAAACTTGACCCAAATCTTCAGCATTATTCATAAATCGAGCTACTTTTATTTAGCTACTAGATCCCAACATGTGAAAACAGGCCTGTCTTCCATCTTTGAATCCTTTGGGACTGACCTCTGATTCCCCCTGTTTGAAATCATCAACACGTGTATGGAGAACCTTCTATCAGCAGAAACAATGTCAGGTTTAGAAGCACAGCTGCTGTTCTTGACTCCATCTGTCGAAGTCTTGCAGCGGAGAGAAGGACCGAGGATCCATCGGCGTGCGGCCCACACAACCACACTGCCGACTAATAGGGGAGCGAGGAAATGAGCAACCAGCGCTGTGTAGAGAAACCCTCAACGCGATGCTTCGTTAGCGGTTCCCGTGCGCAGCTTGTGTGTGTGCCGCTGTGCGTGTTCGTGTTTGAGCGCACGTGTCCTTTAGCAGGTGTCACAACTGTTTGAGAGGTTTAACCGCGCGTGTCACTCGCTGCTCGCCACACCTTCGCGTTCGGTGTCTTCACGTGGTCACAGCTGTGAGGCCGGCACGCGCACCCACACGTCGATCCACGCACACACACACACACACACACACACACTCTGTCTCTTTGTGGGAGTCAAGTGGATGTGATGGCAGAGAGACTTTGTGTGGATGAGCTGGTAGTTTTATAGGTGCTCGGGGGGGAAGGACAGCTTTAGTTTATGTGTGAGAGGTGAAGCTAGCGTGCATTAAAGCGTGACATGAGTCCCCTGTAATCGATTAATTATGCTTTGGAATGCAGGCGAGAGATAAATGGAAATCCATCTGCTGTCTCTTGCAAACTTAACGCACACACAGCTACTTAAATCTTACTCCGGGTGTCATCTGTGAGGCCTCTGTGTGGGGGAGGCCTCACAGATGACATCATAACGTATCCATAAGGTCAATGCCTCTTCTCTGCTGCAGTATCCTGAGGTCTACAAACTATAGCACATAAAGAGCTAAAACTACTGATTGTTTTATTATCAATCAATCTACTTGTTAGTTTCACGGTTAATCAACACATTTATGTTGTGTTCTCTTACGTGTGTTACAGTTTCCCAAAGTTTCCAAACGAGTGACGAGGGACGTCTGCAACATACTGATAACAGGGGTGTGGACACACACACACACACACACACACACACGCTGCATTGCTAATAGTAACTGCTGTCCTGTCAGCCGTGAAAACAGAGATGGAAAAAGTTATCTAACGATAGCCTGAAATAAACATGATAAGAGGATGAAATAGAAACATTCACCCTGACAATCTCACTCCTTCATCTGCTACTCACACACACACACTCACACACACACATGACAGCACATAACTGCAGAATATATCAGCCTCGCCAGCAGCCCACACATTTTAGATTGACATTTAAATGCAAAAAGGCAGAGATGATGTATTCTGCAGCCACTTGACTGCATAAAATATACGCAGCACTTAAAGGTAATGGGGGAGAATAATACACAGAATAAAAGTCAAAGGGCGGGAAGGACTTGGACTGAAAGCACGCAGGACATTGCGTGACATGGAGCGTGATAGTCAACGTGACATAAAGGAGGGATGGAGTGAAACAAGTAATAATAGATGGGCATCAAAGCTGTTGCTCTGTGCTAATTTCTCATTATTTGACTTTGATGATTGATTTCTCACTTTTTAAGTTAAGGACTAGTGCTGTTCTTGAAAACAAATCCTTCTTCAATCCACTATGTTGCAACTATAATCAAAAGCATATTGCAGACGGATCAGTTTGAATGTCATCAGAAGAAAGAAGAGACGTGCGTGTCAGCAGGTTCATCTTACTCAGTGGATCATCAAGGCAAACAACCAGACAACATGCTGATATAGTGAGCGGTGGATGTGCTGTGAGCCAGATGTTCTTTCCTTTGGACGCAGCCAGGCCAGCTGTTTTCCCTTTTCAATCATTACGCAAAGATAAGCTAACCAGCGTTCCAGCTTCATATCAAACAGCCCTGAAAGGTTTTATCAAACCTGTCATCAATTCTCTACAACAAACTGAGCCAAACGGGTGATCTTTTTGTTCCAAATGATTAAACTTGTGCTGAACAGCAGAGGTTATAGTTTGAGTTACGCAATACTCCACATGCCCAGTGGGCCGGACCGCTGGTGATGGAGATCTGTGGCCGGTACCCGTGTCCTATCTGCTGCGAACCTTTTTGTTGCTGTTGCTCCACGGGCCGCATCTCGCTCTCCGTTTGCCCCCATCTGTCTCTCTCTCCTTCCTCCCTGCTCTCCCCTTCTCCTTCATTTCATTTTTACAAGTTCCAAATCCCTCTCTGGTCTTGTCCAGCTGCCTGTCATTTCCTTTCTCTGGTGTTGCTCTCTCTCTCGCTCTCTCTCGCCCACTGAGAACTGGCCAGCTCTGCTCTTTTCCTCTTGGATTGAGCAACACTCAAAGCAGCTGCAGACGCACACACACACACACACACACACACACGGATACCCACAATAACAATTTGAGGGTAGGGCTGTCACGGCCATCTGAGTGACAGCATTTTTCTTAATTTTTTTTAAAGCCTCATGTGGGCTTCGCTTTCACGAAGTCTGTATCGTGCCGTCACAAAGACACCGAGCGATGTACGAACTCTTCTGACAATTTAAACCTCCCTTTAATAACAAACATATGTATGCATGTATTTCCTTACCTAAATTAAGTTCCCTCTTCGCTGTAAATACAGCGAAGAGGGAACTGACTTTGCTGGTTCCACTGCTGTCTCCATGACAACAAGACGTCAAGCAGGACGTCAGCCAAGGTCCCACGTGCTGCTGTTATTGGTGCTGGCATGGCGCTACAACAGCAACGCTTTCGTTCAGCGACCAGTTTTAAACACCACCCTTAGTTACCGTTGCTATGCCTTTACAGTAACTGACAATCAAAGTCAGGCCTCTCCTCCCACAATGGACTCAAAACTCCTGGATTGTTGTGATACTCGCCACGGAATTAAACATTCTGGGACCCGTGTTCAATTGTCAAAAGTGAAACAAACACTTTGATTGGAATGTTTTGCCAGAAAGTTCCATTTCTTTTCAGCTGTTTTAACAGTTAGGCTTGTTGTCATTTCTACATCGGCGTTCCAACTGGAAAAAAGACAGTAGGCTCCAGGCCGGGAAAATAACATTAAAAAACATGGCAAAGTTTGTAGGTCATGAAAAAACTCTGGTGGAGCGATGGAAAGGCTTCAAAAATGGAATAAAAATGTATTTTTTTGTTTAGTTTAACTGCAGAATTTCACTCTCAGTGGTTTGACCTGATGCTTTGTTGTTCGTTTAACGTGCTGTCTGTTGATTGATCAGTTCACATACACTGTCAGTGCGTGTTGGAATGTTTTCTTTGGCTTTAGTAAATGAACTCAATAGGTGACGCTCGCATTATTGGAGTGTAGTTGAACGTCCGCAGTGAGTTTCCACACGTCACGTTGAAAATAGTTGCTAGGATAATTACTGACGTCACACCGGTCTTGAGCAAACCAAACTCAGCAGGAAAAACTCAACCTTTATCAGAATGGCCATATTTCATTAACGTTAATCCGCTTTTGGGAAGCTTCCAAGTGAGAGCATTGTTGACAAACAAAGCTTCACACGCTTGCATGCACCCAGACACTGGATTTAAGTTTCTTTGTAGCAACTCAAAGACACGTATAATGTCACACATGCACACACAAACCCGCGCACACATGCACACGTGCACGCCGTACGCACTTCATTGTGTTGTGGGACAAAAGCGAGGGCTGTGAAAGGGTTAAGAGTGGTCACCAACCATCGCAGTCGGGCGCCGCTCAATTATTCAACGGGGCGCGATTTAGTTTCATCAGCCGCCCCAATGCCGCTGCCAGCAGTCGGATGCAGAGCAAGATACACCGACAGACACACAAGTGGCCCTCTGGTGCTGAAGAGTTTTGATAAATAATCATTAATGTGGATGAAATGACTTAGTGGAGAAATAATGAAGCAAACACTCAACGCTTGATGGGCACAGCGACGAGGGGGGCGGCAGTTAGTCAACAGTGAATCATGAGTGGGAATATAGCTCATGTTTAAACTTAGACATTAAACTCACGTTCCCTCTGAAAAAGCTCACAATCCCGTGTGACAATGTAACACAAGCATTATTAAACACAAGCGTTGAGTGTATGGCGCACTTTCCCCGCATGCATATGGTGAGACTGACGGAAACAAAGGCAGATTGTGACGGGAAAGTAGTGGGATCCATCGACAGCACATCCTCTCAGTGGGCCACAGTCCCAGCGGTCACTGCATGTGTGTGTGTGTTATGTTGGGGCATCAAACCTCATAATGTTCTGCTGTGGGTGTGAAACATTCCATGTTGTTGTAGATTTTGGAAAAAGCACGCAGATTTACGGCCACATTTTCCATGATGACATTCACGAGCCCGGAAAAAAAAACATGGATTCTGCAATAGTTCCCACAGCGGGTCGTCACATCGGGGGACAAAACATGCTGAAAAACGACCAAAGTCTCATTTTCTCCCTCTCCTATCAAACTGATTTTCATTCAAATAAAAAAAAAAAGTCAATTTCAACAGTCTCTGTTCAAACAAACACGGTGATCCGTTTTCATTCAATTGGCCTCCGGCGGCGCCCTGCGGGAAGCTCGCGGCCCTCTCCGCCTCTTCGGCGCCCTGAGGCTCCTGACATCTTTCCCACCGGGAGTCTCTGTCCTTTACGTATAAAAGACCTCCGAAACGCACTCAAAGGTCAAAGGCCGGCGCTGTGTGAGACGGGCGCGCCGGGCAGCAGAGGGTGATCAGCGAGGTGCGGACATCCCCCCCCCCCCCCCCACATAATGACTCCCAGCTGCGTTACTGACACTGTTTACATTAGAGGAGCTCCATTGGTCCCCGTGGCCGCGGACTGGAAACCCCTGTCACTCACCCCTCCCCCCCCCCTCACCCACCCCTGTAACTCCCCCTGTTTATCTGTCTGCTCTCAACTCCGCGGTTTCTGTTTCTTGAACTCTCTTTTTCAACCCTCTCGCCGCATCTCGTTTTCTATCCCTCCCACGCTGCTCTTCCTCCTCGCTCGCTCCTGTCCTCCTCTTCCTCCTTCTGCCATTTTTCTTCCTCCTTCGTTTTGCTTTTTAAATATGTATTTCTCGCACTTGGAAGCTCTAACCCAGCTGCCCAACCCAGGCACCTCATGTCGAGCCAGGAAGAGGAGGATCTTGGGGGATTTGTGAGAGATGCTGTCAATGTCTCTCTCTCTCTCTCTCTCTCTCGCTCTCCCTCCTTCTCGGGGCGAGCGGCCCAGATCCCCGCTAAGAATTCCTCAAGAATTTCACTGCCTGAAATGAAATTACACGTTGTCATCTGTGATCTTTTCTTTGAACAGTTGAAGAGTGAATTTGCAGGCAGTGTCGCGGTAATCGAGCGTCAGCCATGATTCCTAACATGAACTAGCTGGAATCACACAGGAATGTTAAAGAGATACAGTGAGATAGAGTTCAGATAAATGAATAAGTTCTAACTCTCTCTCTCCCTGCCCACACACTTTGTATGTATTTTTAGGCGGCACAAGCTGGACCGTGATGTTGGCGTCACATAGTGAAAACAGTGGACTCCTCGCGTTACGTAACAGTGTTGCACATTCCTCCCATGCACACAATATGTGCACCGCATGCAGACCCTACCCGTCCTCGCCGTGATACCAGCCGCCATCCCTCTCTCTCCCCCCGCGGGCGTGTAGGTGGTAAATCAGTGTGATTACGTTGGAGAGCTCGAGGTGAAATGAAGCACGGGTTCCATCGACGTCTTCGCCTGGTGCTGTTGCAGCAGCAATCGGTAATCTGCTGCAAATGGACAATTTCACTGCGGAACAAGCGGCATTCCATTACCGAATGGCAGCACGCAACGAAAACATAAATGAGCCAATTGTCGGGAGCCTCTTTTAGCTGAGAATGATCACAATACCTTCATGGAGTTCTTCTGCTGTCTTCTTCTTCACGTGTTTAGTCGTCATGTGAACATGAAATTTGTGTCTTTTTCTCTCTCTTCCTGTATAAAACACGAGCACACACTTTTTTTTTGTTTCTCTCCCCCATTCTCCTCCAGGAGGCTCCCGTCCCGGCTGAATCGCAGCCACCACCCCAAGCCGACCCGCCTGAGCTCGCCCCGCGTCTGTGCCACCTGACGCGCTCCGGCGCCGGCTACGGCTTCAACCTCCACAGCGACCGGTCCAGGCCCGGGCAGTACATCCGCTCCCTGGACCCCGGGTCCCCCGCCGACCACGCCGGGCTCCGGCCTCAGGACAGGCTGGTGGAGGTAGGAGGTAGCCTGGGTGGAGTGGCTGTTGTGTATGAAATGTTGACACTTCTTCTCAATATTCATCTCATGAGGACTTTAGCAAATGATGGCGACTTTTGGCGCAGGTCCAAATACGATACCAATCCAGATGTTTACGTGGCATAAAGAGGTACGGAGGTTCTCTCCTCTCTGAGTCTGACTTGTGGAGCATTCTGAGGGGGTTTTATCTGCTGAAGGGAATCCGCCACAGTAGAAGGGATAAACCGGAGGAATATTAAGTATTATGTCAACGCTTTCATGCACTTGCAGACCCGGGTAGCGGAATGTGGAGATCATGAAATATGCGCGCACACTAATGAGGTGATTATTATTTAGTCTGGAACATGTCGGAGAATGAAGTGATTAACTGGGTGAAGCTCCTCACCTGTCTGTTATTTCTGTCTGTTCTGTCCATAGTGTTTATTTAAACACAAAAAGTATATAAGATAGATGCAGATCGCAATGGAACATTGGAGAATTGTAAATCTGACAAGACAAGATGTAGTGTTTCAAAAGGGTTTTAAAAATATTCAGTTATCCGTGGGCAATTCTTGATATGTTGCCTATCGATTACATTTCTTGCAGTCATTTGGTCATTTTTAATCCTAAAGTTTTTTTTAAATCTGAGCGTAAACACACAACATTCACCCTTCATTCCCATGACCTTTGACCCCACTGGCTGTACATCAGGGTCAAAACCACACTGGAGAAAAATGAACTCTGTCTCACCTCAGACAGAGTTCATTTTTTTCGACTCCGTCTCACCTTTTTAAAATGAATAAACTGTTTGGATGGCGGATGAGTGTGTGAACATCCTGCAGCAGCTCACTGGTGACAGTCAGTCATCTCCATGGACACTTCAATTTAGCATCACAGTTGTGCCAAATTCAGTCCAATTAAAAGTTTTATTTGCAATATGCATTGCCAAAGCAAAGGTTTGAATATAACTTAGATGAAATATAACTAGATGTCTAGAAAAAATTAACTAATTTTATTGTTGGGTTTTTTAAGTATATAGAAACGAATATCGCTTAAACGTAGCTGTTCCAATGTGAGGATTTATATGTTCGTGATAACAATTTGCTAACTAAATGGATATTATAGAGAATGTTTGTTTTGGTTGTTTGCAGGCCAAGTTGAAACAAGCCAAATACGCCAGTTGTTTTATAGAAACTTGAATTAGCCTTTTGGTATTTCACGGGCATTTAAGTTTTGTTGGACTCAAAATCTATGGTGATGTAGTTGGCTGCTATTATATGTGTGTGTGTGTGTGTGTGTGTGTGTGTGTGTGTGTGTGTGTGTGTGTGTGTGTGTGTTCACGCACTGATAACTGCATCCGTCTCTGACCATGCGTCAAGTGACCGTTTGTGTTATCTGTCTGCAGCCCGTTGCAGAGGTGAACAACCGTGACGCGGGTCTCTGTCCCCCCGTCCCCCCCGTCCCCTTCTGTCTTTCTCTCCCCGCGGCCCAGGTCGAGACGAGAGCTCCTCCCTCTGCCAGCGTTTGGCGAAAGCGCTGACGCCACTAAATATAAATGAACATACGAAAGTGCGCCACACACGTTTCGTCATAGGACACAGATCGGCTCGCAGAGCTTTCACACACATCACTTCTCAAAACCACACGGGGTTTTTAGGCCAACCTTTTAGCTGGTTTGCAGCAGCCTGTCGGCATCGTTGATCTCGCTCTTGAGCATTTCGACATTATCGTTTGGCTCAAAGCACAGCTGTGTGTCTGGTGAGGTTGTAGCTGTATTCTCGATGGTAATTAAGGGGAAAATGACTTCTGCAACAGCCTTTGTCCTTCATTTCAATCATCAAATAGTGTCCTTAGAGCCGAGGCATCGGGACATCTCACTGCGCGGACTGAAATATAATCTTTTTACTGCAAAGAAAAAACCTTAAATCATTTGCTGAATGAATTTGGAGGCGTAAACGGGCTGTGCATTTGCTGAGTCGTCCATCACCTTTAACAGGACGTTTAACGTGTCCTGGTCCTGGACTTTTCAACAGGCTTCAATTCCTGGAAACACATTACTCACCTGTCGTATAGTCGGCTGCTCGGCCTCTGTGAGAACTGAGCTTATATTTGGAACTCTTTCTGTGTTTGAACTATTGTTTATGGTGCAAGAATTGAAATCTGCACCGAGTTGGAATTGATTGTGTGCAGGTGCAGGATGAAGGATATTTATCAATGATACTTTGGCTTGATGTTTGCTATGTGTGTGTCGTGTTTAATCGCGTGAGGAATAATATCCACTGTGTCAGTGCTAAAGGGGATCCTGATAAAAGAAGATAAATAAAAAAAGACCTGAACGTTATACGTGCGTCACAGAGACAGATGTGCAGACGCATTTGAAATTGTTGTGGTTTGATCCGAGGTTCGTCCGGATGCTCTTTCAAAAACGCACACAGCATCAAAAAAGTGCCGGTGAATGTCACACACACACACACACACACAGACACACACTGGTACTAACAGCTTCCCAGAGGAATTGTCCCACGAGAAATAAGCGCCTGTACTGTTCCTCCGGCGCGTATCAATTAGCCCTGTGGGCAGAGTGTATTGTCCTGTGTGGGACGGACTGTTAATGAAGGGCTGTGAAACGTGACACCACACCTGTTGTTTTGCTGAATACAAAGATGCTCGTTCCCTCGGCATCAAACTGTTGTGTTTCTTCCCACGACTCGTGCCATTGATGAGACACGCAGGGGCTCATCAATGGCATGAGTCGTGGGAAGAAAAGATTCGATATATTTTATTTTCCATCTGTTGATCCCACCCTTTCTTTGGACTCTCTCTCTCTATTCCCAGTCTCTCATCAAACCAATTTGCCTAAAGACCTATTTCCTCTTTCCTAACCAACAAGTGAGAGCAAAAAAAGTTCCTTTTTTCTCTTCTTTACTATGACCCGTCTTGCCACAAGCGGTGAAATTGAAATAAATTCCCCCTGAGGACTCGGACACCTGAAACCCGCACTAAGGCCACGAGCCCAGGCGAGCCATCAATAATTGATTATGTATCAACACAAACTGGCCGTGAGGCGAAGCTGCCTGCCTCAGAGAGGCCACGGTCAAGACCGAGCAGGCATCCAGACGCATGCGGCTCCTTGATGAGAGCAAGCAATGACAGACTATCGGGATTTTCAACGGCGGTATTGACACCTCAATGGTCAGTCGCCTGCACACAAAGTCACTGTGTCCCTCTGTTTCTCGGCCTGATATTACCTCAAATGCTCTTGAGAAAGTTTGGACAATACTTATTTTTTTCATTTGGGTAGATCCTAACTTTGCTGCTAGATGTACAGCTGTCCTCAAGGGCTTTGCTGAACCACCGTTGCATTTTGTGGAGAGCTGCAGGCTCTCAGGAGTCATGTTAAAGGGTGTATGGACCGTATGTTGAGCCGTGGCTCCCCCTAGTGGACAAATGCGGTAGCACAGTGTTTGTTGACAATGTCAACAATGGAGAAGAAAAGACTGATGTTGCATTCAAAATAATGTGGAAACAACACACTGGCCTGGAGAGATTTGAGTAAGAAAAAATCTGATGATTGATGATTTGGTTGTTTATGTTTCAGGGAGCAGAAATCACAATTAACTGGGAACCTTTTGGGTAATGGACATTTATTGTGCATTTTTGAAGGGGCAAAGTAGGGCAATACATTACAATTAAGAAGGGTAAAAGTCAATCCATGTGATAGAGTTTAATCAAATGAATTTCAAGTTGAATCAAAAGTATAATAAAGCAGTGGTTGACTGCTCCTCTTTGAAAGAAACATGTATCCCAAAAAGTGAGGAAATGGTCATATGTCATAGGCGTTGAAAACGAGAAATGGATGAGGAAGTAACATCTTTTACATCGGTTTACACACATAACATTCACCCTTCATTTGCCTCAAAAGGGCCCTCCTGGAGGCCCCTGGGAGATAAAACATGATTAAGGGCCATCGGGTGCTCCTCAAGCGGAAAAGACTGTATGCAGTCCCTCAGACAGCCCCAGTCTGCCACTGGTGTGCTGATAGAGAACCCTATTACTGCAACAACAAACCTACAAAACCATCACAAATGCCCTTCCTTCTCACCAGAAAGCCCCTTTCATTTTTGTCTCTGTGTCCTCCAGGTAAACGGCGTGAACATCGAGGGTATGCGGCATGCGGAGGTGGTGGCCTTCATAAAGAAAGGGGGAGATGCGACCTGGCTGTTGGTGGTGGATCCAGAAACCGACGAAGAGTTCAAGAGGAGAGGGATTGTCCCCGCGGTCAGCCACGTCAGAGGTAGGACCGCTCTGAAGCCCATGTTGCACACACTAGCCTAAGCTTTTAGTAAGGCAGTTGTGCAAAAGCTCTTGGTCGTATCAGAAAGTCAAAGCCGGCATTTTGCTGGAAAAAATCAGGTCATCTTTGACTTATTGGACAGGCAAGATTCAATATTCCCAAATTGGCTTTGTTTGAAGAGTTGGATGGGCCTGGAATTAAAAAGGTGCTTGTTGTAACAGGACATGAGATAGTTGTCTAGATGGACATTAAACAAATAAGTGGAGGTAAACTAATTCAACAACGTCCTTATTTCCCCTCTAATAAGACTCAACCGATAAGCTGGACATGTTGGGAAGCTGCGCCCCTGGAACGAAGCATGCATTTTGGATTCTTTATAATGTGTCATTAATGTACATACATACGTGAAAAACAACAACATATCTGCTCGTTTGTTTGTCTTTCCCAGACTACGACGGCCCGTCCATGTCCAACGGCTCTCTCAACCCCCGGATCAACGGCAGCTCCACCACGCGCTCCATCAGGTCCATCCACTCCGACCTCAGCAGCCGGGGCGACAGCACACAGGTGGGCGCGAGCGTCCACGGATGCTGCTGCGTTTGGTCTTTGGTGTCTCACGCGGCACCCTTCAAGTCTTTTCTGTCTTTGTCTCTGTGCAGCTGGCGGACGATGACGGCGGCCGGATGACGGACCCGTTCGCTGAGATGGGCCTGAGTTTGAGCGCCACGGCGGCGGAGGAGAAGCTAAAGGTGCACGCCAAAGAAAAGAAGAAGGCGCCGCAAATGGACTGGATGAAGAAATATGAGCTGTTCAGCAATTTCTGAGGCTCCTGCCGCGCCCCCATCGGACCAAGGACACCAGAGATGTGAGCGCTCTGCAGCGCTGCGCGAGGACGAGGACGAACCAAAACATCCCCCATGCAACAGAAGACGTTTTTTTCCTGGAACTCAATGTGACGGACGGAAAGAGTTGCACTATGGATTTAACATTTAACAGCTTTCATTCCCTCTTCAAAGTACAGCATGAAAAAAGAGCTGTCTGACTGCAGAATAAACTGAATAATTAGGTAAAATCCCACTGTTGGGAAGGAAGAGCGTCTTGAAAAGCACCGTGTATGTGTACTTGTGTACAAATGTACCTTGTTTCTAAAAGATAAGGGGGACAGTTATTTTTATATTTAAAATGTATCAACACTATATATAAAAACCAGTATCCCATCATCACGGACTGCATTTAGAGTTCTATGCGACAATGATTGTGGATATTCATGGTGATATTTTAGCTCATCGGTCAGAGGAATTCCCAAAGTTGTCAGAAGATCACTGTGAAATAGTTGAGTCCCTCCACCTCCAGCCCACGCAGGTGTCGGGTAATAATCCTCCCAGAGAAGGACAGCGGTTGTGTGTGACGTCTCCTCCTTTCACATAGAGCTCATTCACGTTGCTTGTCGTCTAGCACTGCGTCTTAATCGTGTTTCACCTCTAACCTCTTTTCCCAAAGTGCTCCGGTGTGCCTGTGCGTGACAAAGGGCCGCACCACTAGCAGTGAATGTATTGACGAGGTGAATGACGAATATCGGATTTCTCAGGACAAAAGCACGGTGAGGCGTGTGTCATTGGAGGAGGCCAGCAGAGGGCAAACTTGAACCACAAACGCGGGACGTCTCACACAAACCACAGTTTTATCCTGTTCGGAACTTCTTAGTTTAGGCGCAGTAACTTTTTACCGGTTGCCTGGCAAACAGGTCGGGGGTCAACAAACCGGTGGGCCCAAAATTCCAATGTCATTTTTACGCTTTGTTTTCTGTACGGATTAAACAAACAAGATGCGGCACGTTAGTGAGTGAGCTTTAGCGGTGCCGGGCCGGCTGTTGTCCCTTGTGACTAGTCTTTATGCTAAGCTAAGCTAACCACCAGCTACATAGCTCCATGCGACACCACACGGACAGTACTAGAATGGTGTAAAATTCTTTTCATCTAACTTAGAATCCACCTTTAATTAAATGTGGGGCCGTGGGGCCTGGGGGGGGGGCGGAAGTAGCTGGATGGAATGCCGGAGGATCAGGGACGGGATCGACGTGCAGGTTCGTGGGCCGGAGGGAGTGTAGCGGAGGCTCCGGCAGTGACGTCAGAGATGCTCCGGAGGATCTGCTGAAAGAGACTGTGGGAGCCAGCGAGCCTACTGAGGATTACTTCACACACAGGGACAGCTGTCGTGCACACATTTGGAGTCCCGTGTGGGTGTGGAGAAGGCATGGATGCCTTGATCCCTGCTCTGTTGATAAAAATGCATCACTACGAGAGGGACCGCAAGTTGGAGACTCCCATAATTGGACGTCGTGTCTTTGTTTTGTGCCCATGAATCAGCCCTCGTGTTGGGTATTCATCTCTGTGCATCCGTCAGTGAGTTTGTTCTGACAGTCAAAATGAAAAATACTCTTGTGTTACCATGACTGATGCATATACAGTATATATGGCAGGTTGCATTTTTATCAATAAAGTGTGACTGGCGATTTTGAATATATTAAATTGCTGTTGTCATCTCTCAAAGCTCCCATAGTGCGTAATCCTGTAGCTGAAACTATGTCATTCTCTCACATTCCTCCTTCTCAGTGGTTTATTGGGCTATTTTATTGGGATATTACAATATCTCCAATTTGCTCCCGTTTCCTCCTTTTCTCTCTTTCTCAACCATCGCCCCCTCCAATTATGCCGGCGTACTTATCTCAGTTTTACCCTGTTCTCAGACAATTCACCACCAGCCAGCGACGATCAGAAAGGACCCCGAGATGAAACAAGTTGCATCATCTGAAGGGGCCTGAAACTATAACTTAGGCATACATATCAATCAATCGTAGCTTTGTTTTTTGTATATATATATTTGGTGTAATCCACAGTCAAATGAAGATGCCTCTTTCATTGCCCTACACAGTGTATATGCGTGTGTACGTGTGTGCTTTCCGTCCACTAGCTGGCGCACAACCAGCATTCGACATTCCAGGAAGTAAGCCAAACAGCGTGAGGTCGATGGGTCGTCCAGGGCCCTACCTGACCTCTGCCGAGACGCAGCGCCACACGCGGGCCACATATCAAGCCTCGCTGGCGGTTACGGCGAGGTCAAGCAGTGACGTCAGAGGACCGGCGCGGTTCAGGGCCGACTCAGGAGAGAGCGGAAGCAGAGAAGAGACCCCCGGGGTGGCAACTTTCGGTTTGGCCCTTCCCAGCCAATACAGCCGTTGGTTATAGACGACTGTTTGCTTGCTTTCTGTCCTCCTTAAAGTTTTCTGTATGCACAGAATGTTTTCACCAGGTTTTACCTTTACTTGCGTTTGTGTTCTTTCTGCTCTCATCCCACCCGAGTTAGAGTGCGCCCCCCCCCCCACCCCACCCGGCCCCCCGTGTGCCCGTGCCAGGGCTGCCTGGGTTGCAGCGGTGCCCGCAAGAAAGGAGAAACCAGAGACTCGCAGGGAGGGGGAGACAGAGAGAGAGATGAGAGAGGAAGGGGAGGGGGTCGCCATGGCAACGGTGTGTTTTTGTTAGCGCTCGTGAGTCAGGCAAGCAGTGACTCACAGTCAGGAGGAAACACACACACACACACACACACACACGGTCACATTCATACTCACACTCCCCCTCACTCAGGGAGAAGCCAAATAAGGACAAGAAACACCAACACGCACAGAGAGGGAGAGGGCAGAAACTAGAAAAGAGAGGGGAATCGTTGGTGCTCACCATAACAACAACAACACCAACAAACAAATCAAGCAAATTAAAGCCGAGTCAAGAAGAGACGGGCGACTGCAAAGGCGGAGCTGGGACGGGAGCGCGCATGGGCTGAAAGTGGAAGGGAAGCCGACGCATCAGAGAGCACGAGTACGGGCACATTCCCTCTCCCAGCAGCACACTTCACATGGGTGGGGGCGGCAGCGGAAACGCACACAAAGGCACACCCAGTTGTGCACACCTTGGCTTAACTTGCTAAAACACAACCATTAATTGTCCGTCGCCTCCACGTTGAGGAGGGCCACCGGGTTTTGCACAAACAAACGTTGCATCTAGTTGTTTCTTTTCACAAATATCTGTTTTTGGAACAAACTGGAAAAAAAAAAAAATGTATCTCTCTGTTGAGGGGAGTTTGATTATTCTCGGGTCCGCCTTCATCTCCCTCCCCTGTGACTGATGTGTTTCTTTTCCCACGACCGGTTGCTTCGGTGGAGGGCTCCTTTAGGTGGTGGAGAACACTGGCTTTATTTACACTGAGGAGTCTGCAGATTTATGTGTGCGTGGGCTGTGATTTACGGACCGTGGCTCATCCCACACCGAATGTGTGTTTTGGCTACTGTTGACCCTGACAGACCGGCGGAAACATTACCACTACACAGACCACCTTCATCCTCCTGCAACGACGTGTCCCTGTTTTTTCAGTATCATGAAAGGACGCTCCAATAGACAAAGCTGACTACTAACTTTCACTTTATGACTCCACGTTTCCATCCGTCTCTTGTCCTCTTCATTCAGTTCAATTTAGTAAGCTTTGATCCCATGATATAAATCACTATGCCAAATGTAAGATGCAAGATTGTTTGCAGAGTAGCGTTTTAATCATACAGCAATCGTCATTATCTAACCACCAAAAGTTTTTCTTTGTGTGCAACTTTCCCCTACCTTCAATCTCTCGTTTTATCTCCCGATGTGCAGAGGTTAAGCTCAAATCAGCCAATCACGGCCCGGCGTTGATCCTACTTGGCCGGTTTATCTCGTGGAGATAACAAACTAGAACTATCACCTGTCCTCCAACAGTTGTGGGTTGTTTCACTTCTTTTCCCCACCTCTTTTTTTCTATTTTCACAGTTTTACAACACAAGGGCCGGCGAGCCAAAGTACACACCTAAACTTAGAACAAAGCTCCTTTTTTATTTTTTTGGACCCAACCAGTCAAAGCAAATAGTCGCCCACTCTTGTTCTGTTCGAGGTTTCTTTCCTGTTAAGAGGGAGTTTTTCCTTCATGGCCCGAACTCGGCTCGCTCATGGGAGCATGTTGTGTGTTTCTAAATAAAAAAGGGACTTCTTCTGTTATCTCGGTGCCATACTAACAGACATATTCTCTCCTCTCCCGTCTGGTTTCACCCCTCAAACAGCAGGTGAGCAACAGGTGGAGAAAGCATGGCATGGATGTGTTTATGGGAGGGAAGAGGAGGGTCAGAGGTCAATGCTTAGTGGGCCGGGCCAGCTGGGAAGGAGCATTGCAGGCTGATGCTGGAGCCGAGGAGCTAACGAGGGAGAGCGGAATGTGGTGCGGAGCTGTAAAGGGCAAAGGAATTGGAGTTTGTGCGCCTGTTAACACAAGAGTGATTAACGAGACGGAGGAAGTCACCGGGCCGGGTGTCAATCCGGATTATGTCAGTTGAGCAGGAACAGAAACGCCATATGGCCCCAGATATGCTTCCTCTCCCAATGAGCACCACGAACACACACAAACAAAGACAGAAAAAATACGTCTTACGTGTACAGTAAACGACTAACACTTCCTCGCACGGAAAAATATGATATATATAACTGGCTGTTTATTTCTTTTTTTTCTATTCTACTTTTCCAGGCAAAGGGCCATTAACAAAAAAGCAGCGTTCAATTCACAATAATTTATGCTGTTAACGTTTCAACCATTGTCCCCCTACATCCCGTTAGTTGACAAATAGACAATGCTTTCTATTTTAGCATCAGTTTCATTATGTTCTTGGATGCTTCTCGTTTACTGTTTCTTGACTTGCGTGTGAATTGTTTTCTATGGATGCAGAATGGCCGGAAGCACGATCCAAATTCAATGAAGATACGTCTATTTTCAATCTTTTCAATCTTTCCAACCCTCGGTTTCTGTCGTGTTTGTGTGTCCAGGGAACTCATCTGTTCAATGGCTTTTTTCGCTCTTCTTCTAACCAGCTGGGTGGTTGGCCGGTTGGTCCAAAGACTAGTTGGCTGGATGGAAGAAGTGATGGAGGGATTGATGGAGGAAGTGATGGGAGGAGGGATGGGAGGAGGGATGGAGGGATTGATGGAGGGAGTGATGGAGGGATTAATTGGAGGAGGGATGGAGGGATTGATGGAGGGAGGGATGGAGGGAGTGATGGAGGGATTTATGGGAGGAGGGATGGAGGAATTGATGGAGGGAGTGATGGGAGGAGGGATGGAGGGAGTGAAGGAGGGATTGATGGAGGGATTGATGGGAGGAGGGATGGAGGGAGTGAAGGAGGGATTGATGGAGGGAGTGATGGAGGGATTGATGGGAGGAGGGATGGAGGGATTGATCGAGGGAGTGATGGAGGGATTGATGGGAGGAGGGATGGAGGGATTGATGGAGGGAGTGATGGAGGGAGTGATGGAGGGAAGGCTGGCTGTTGATGTCAGCAGAAAGCCTGAGCAGCCTCAAGGAACCGGGAGCAGAGGCCACCATGAGGAGAGCAACAGAGGGAGGAGGAACAAGCAGGAAAAGGATTTAAAGTAAGTAGTAAAAAAACAAAAGAAACACATAAAAAGTTGCGTTGTGTAACATTATAAACTGAACAAGTGACAACGGCAGCAATCAAGCGAGTGGACAGAAGGAAAGGCGAGCGAGGAGGGGGTTGTAAAGGTGGCTGGGTATTTTTAGCATGTGGACTTGGTGGAGGGCGGTATCTTCTCGAGGGTTTTTTTCCAGAGTATATTTAGAGCTGCGATGTGTAATAAAGACAGAGGGAGAACAGGAGGGATGTGTACAGTACACTGATGCCAGTCTGATGTAAGAGTCTGCAATGGGATCCCACACATCCGTGTTATTCCGCCTCTCACTTCACCGGTCGACTCCTTCGATCACACGCACCCAGTGCACCACCCTGACGTTACTCGCGGGCCTCTCACAGTCTCCAAAACAAACAGTGTACCCAAACACATTCTTGACCCAGTTTTGAAATGGGACCAGCTTATCCGCTGTGAACGCCCTGCAGACCGGTTTTCCAGACACCGCAAAGCAGACGAGAGATTTTCCAGCTAGCGTGGTGTAACGCTGAAAGCGAGAGAAGATGGAGGTGGGGGGGGGCGGGGACACAGCTGAAAAAGCAATGCTAATAATAATGAGAGCGGCGCGAGAGCGCAGAGGGAAAGAGAGAGCAGTGTGGTCTCCGCGCGGCCCGCTAGGGATAGTAGCGTGCACGCCGGGCCGGGGCGGGCCCGAGAGAAAGAACGAGGAGGGGAGCGAGCGCAGAGCCGCAGTGACGCCATTGTGGTTCCGCAGCACTTCCTGCCTACCGCCACAGTGTTTGTGTGTCTTGTTTCCATGGTAACTGCCAACACATAAATACCAGAGAGGTATAGGAGAGAGGGAGCGTGAGGGAAAGAGAGAGAGAGAGAGAGAGAGAAAATAAGGACAAACCAGTCAAAGTCAAGTGGATCCTTCTGAAGCTTCACAACTGGCTGGTTGGAGCTCGGTGAAGACGCGCCGGCCATTTACTGGACTCTATGGACTGGGTGCCAGGGACATGGTCCAGCATGGATGAGGTGTAGTTAAGTTATGACCTCAAATGTTCTGGGCGTTGGTCGAGGGTGGAGGGTGGGGGAGGGGGGGGTGGTGAGAGGCCGGGAATATGGGGGGATTGCCCAAGGCTGCTGATTCAGGGTGCAGCCGGAGGAGGAGGAGGAGGAGGAGGAGGATGAAGGAATGTCAGGTTGATTTGGGAGGTCGCCTCGCTGGTTCAGTCCACTCCAGCAACCCCGCTCAATACTGCTGCCAGGGCAAATACAGCTACTCAATGTACTTAGACCTACTTACACAGAGCAGTACATTATAAATAAGATTGATTTTATAAGTAAGAAAGTAAAACTGTTCGGTTCTGATGCAGAGGAAGGCCTCAACCTCAAAATAGGATCATGTTAAATAACCAAAATCCAGCTGTGGAACAGAGCTTTGTCCAGATTAGGAAGACCATTCCGAGGGGAATGATCAAATTTTGTCCATATGTCCAACACTAGAACTTCTGTAATGTAGCAGAAACCATTTGGATCAGCTTGCATCAATCAACTGAAATGCTGACAGGACGTGTATCTCTATATAGCAATCTGCTCTATTGAGCTGTGTGAAAGATTAGTATAACTGTATAGATAAGTAGATAAGCATAACTGTCAATATATCTCATCCTACTTTATACGTGACACAATCACCTAAGAAGTAACATTCAGTGAGATGTGCTGGATCTGTTGTGTTCATTCTTAGTTTCCTCGATTTTTCGAGTGGCCTTTTTTTTTTACAGTGTTTGAAAAGAAATGCTCCAGGAACTGATCCTGAAGAGATTAAGGTTAACCCTGTCCGGGGAAGCTGTCGATGAGAACGCGCTCGCAGCCAACACATCTGGATGATTACGTTCGACTTTGACACCTCACAGAACAGCTGGCACAGATGAGCAGCTCTTTCTCGCCCCGCATGTCTTTGCCTCTCCAAAACTATTTTCCACTGCTTGTTGCATAACTGAATCTCCGTCACCATGACAACCAAGAAAGTTGATTTACATTTTACACTACACAAACACCACACGCTGTTAGACACACTATATATACACGCATACATCTAACATACGAATATATAGGTTTGTACTTTGACCTCTAACGCAAAACAAAAGCACAAAAAACAAAGTGGAGTTGGAGATCAGTGACCTCACAGGTCGATGTTTCAAAGAATGGATCCTTTATTATACAAATGCACCCACACGCTGTAACTGAACACACATACACACGTGCACACAAACCGCTCTGGATACACCTGCCTGTTATCTCAAAGTGGATTGGAATCAGTCGAGACACACACGCACACACGGTGGGAACATTTACGACCGGGCATGCGTATCGCTGCATTTTCCATAGAACTGATAACGTTTACAGGACTATGAGACGCGGTATATCGGACAAGAGGCAGCACTCTTTCAGCGCGGCTTTCGAAAAAAGTCTCCCTTGCCAGCAGGAGTGATTGCAGAACATTTCACACCAGAGTTTGTTCTCACTCAATAGGTAACTGTGGAAAAGCAGCAAGTTTCATACCAGGTTTATTTGGATAATGTTGGATAATGTGCTGAAGGCACTGGTTAAGCTGAAGGTTGTGATGAGCTTTTGAAAGCATCGCTGCACCATCTCCGTCATGACGTCGCTGTTGTGGCGTGCTAATTGTCCTCTCCGTGCACAACACGCTTTTGGGGTTCAGACCACAGAAATGAGACGGAAACGATTTTTTTCTTCTGTGAGTTTATCACAAAGTCTCCAGACTATTTGGCCCGGTGACTGTTGAGTCTCACTTTGACCCTTTACATTATATGAACGGATGGTACAGATATGCTCAGGTAATGAGTGCGGCGGAACGTGCATCGAGTTATGAAATGTTGTAACCGTTGTCTCTGTAGACAAGTTCCAAAAGGGTCCAAAAATCAAACATCACCCCATCTGAAGATAAACGATGTGTCGCCGTCATGTGTCTTACCGGCATACTCATTTCACTAAGCCTGAGTGTATGCGTTGCTAAGAGACTCATGCAGTGTGTGTGTGTGTGAGTGTGTGTGGAATGTGTGACGCCCGCTCCCTCGCAGGGGCGTGGTTGTCTGTGCGAGACCTTGCCGCTCACATACACACAGACACACACACCCAAAGGCTACAGGGAGGAAGGGGAAGTCATAAAGCCTTTAATAGCCCCCCTCTGAAGCTCGTGTTACTGTCTCTCCGTGGGGAAGGAGAGTGTGTGTTGTGTTGTGGTGTGTGTGTGTGTGTGTGTAGGAGGGTGTCCTATGCTTGACAGGTGCAGATCAAACCGAGCTTGGACACAAGCACCGCACAAACAAACACACAAGCCAGATCTGAAGTTGCAAACACTGTGATGTAATAAGTTACTGGTGTTTAACATGTGGAGGGATTCAAACCAAAAGGGTTTATTGTAACAGAGATCTTTTCCTAAACCTCCTTTTTACCGAAACCTAATAGAAGATTTCTGTAAGAATGAACAAACGTGACGGCTCAGGTTGACTTTTATTGTGTCCTCCCCATCTCCTGCCTGCAGCTGTGTAGTCGGATGTAGCTGGTTTCATTCCTCTTAAACCAGTTGATGGAAACGCACCCGATTTGCATTGCTTTTGCATTTTGCATTTGCTTAACAAGTGAATGAAATAACACTTAGTATTGATGTACGTATCTTTTTGGCAATAAAATGTAGGGAGAAAGACATTCTGTTCTGTCTCTTGTGACGTCAATATGTCAAAATAATGTGACCCTGCTCTCCTGCTCTAGTTTAAGGTCATCTCATCTTAAAGTTTCACCCAAAAATGAAACAAAACCAAGACAGACCAACTTCATCATCAACGTTCATAACGTGTCAGGTTCCGACTTTATCAGAAACCCTTTTAATTGTGTTAACTTTGCCATCAAATCAAATGAATTCATTAATTAAGTCATTATCTCATGTTATTATCTCAGAGCTACATGTTTCTGGGTATGATCAGAAACAGCTTTCAAAATAGTATTGAGAGCATGTACTGACATCCAGACAAATATTCTTTTGGGATAAATAACTTCATTCCGATAAACAAACAGACTGGAAACGTGTAGAAGAACAGATTAAAACCACAGCGTTACAAACTTTCCCAGTAGGTTTTTCCACTGAAACACTGAACCCTGCTACTCAAACAACCTTTGCTCATTTATTAGCAGCTGTGCAGCCAATTATCTCCCTGCCCCCTTTCCTGTGTTCTCACATCAGCCTCGGCCCGCAAAGGGGAGGAGAGGGAGGAGAGGAGGAGAGACGAGGGGAGGAAGGGAGGAGAGGAGGAGAGGCGAGGGGAGGGCCCCTGTCCTCTGACATCGTCATGAAGGAATCCCCTGCTCTGGGTTGGTCCCGCCTCCTCTCTTACTCTCACCCTGTCTGGCTACCAGACACACTCGCGTTCACACACACTGCTGTCTGCTGAGGGAGAAGCGGACCGCCGAGGCGAGGCGAGGCGAGGACCGGCAGACGCAGACGAAAACAGAGATGGAGGGGGAGAGGGAGGGCGGGGGGGAGGAGAGAGGGGGGGGGGGGGGGGGGGGGGGCGCCAACTGTGAAGTTCAACTGAAGAGTGGGACACTGAGGAGAGAGGAGCTGTAGAAAGGAGTAAAAAAAAAAAAACGATTGTGTCAGGTAGGTGCAGCATGGCCTCGGCTCAGAAGTTCATTGTTGCCTTTTTACTGTTTTATGACTTTGTGACTCAGCAAACCTGTTTTTCGCCTTTCTTTGACTTTTCTCTTTTTTTTGTGTGTGTGTTGAAACACCGGTTCCGCATTGAGGCACTTCACTGTCCCTTCACGGCCAATTCCTGCAACCTGTTGATCGGAACAGTTATTCGCGTGGAGCGACAGTAAAGTGTGTTCACTGAAATGTTGGCATTGGAATATTGCCCAGATCTGAGGTCTGCCACTGTGGACCGGCTCCATTACAAAGGTCAGACGTAAATAGTTCCTTTCAATGAGATGGGGCTTAATGTCTGTCTGCCTGTTTGACTGATGAGATCTCCAAGCGTCTGACTTAATTACAGCGTAACAAGCTTGCCTCTCCCTCTACCTCTCTGCTTACACTATGTATGTGTCACCCGTCCACCACATGCGTGTCCTCTGTCCGTCTATCGGTGGCCATCAGTCTGTGTGCCTCTCCAGACGCGTAATGTTGGTGGTAAAAGGAGGCCGGAGCCGCTCAAACATTCCTCTCATTGTTCAGAGGCCGCGTGAGTCTGCGAGCTCTCAAACCTCCATGAAAGGAAGGGAATCCAGCGGCTGCCGGAGCTAACCTGGTTTCACCAAACGGGCCAGGGCCCGGCTGTTTCCGTCGTCCCCCACCTCGTCCCGTCCCGGTTCTCCTCTGGGACTGAGGGAGATCGACGTGATGCCCGAAAGCACAGATTGAAAGACGAGAATGAGTCGGTCCAACCGAGAGGATCTGCTGCGTTGCTCCGTCCGCGACCAAGCGTGACTTCTTGATTACCTCGGTGACAAAAGATGGGGGCAAGAGGAGGGGCGGAGGTGTGAGTGGGGAGGGGGGGCATTATCGCTGTCCTGCCTTTTACGTGGGAGATCATTCCATTGGAGCGCCTACCATGGCGGTCGGAATGGATGAATGGAGGCAGGGATAGGTTGGGGAGAGGGGGAGCAGAAGGAGCTGAAGGAGGAGAGATGGTGGGGATCCAGAGGCCTTTAGCGGGTGGGTGTGCCCAGCAGCAAAGACTCAGGAAACCGTGGCGTAGTGGAATAAAAGTGTGCGCGCGCGTGTGTGTAATTTCAGTTTGTGCATGTGTGGTTCCGTGGCAGCAGGGCTGGTGGCGGTGAGGGTGTTTGGCAACAGATCGGGCCGCGGATAGGGTTACACTCGTCGGGCTACAGGGAGCCGACAACGGGCTCGGGCTGGCTTCTCCACTGCCGAGGGCGAGCTTTACAACTTTGAGCTTTTCTGTCTTTTTTGCGTTTTTTTCAGGGTTTTTGGGGGGTTTTTTTACATGTTAAGACAGTAACGTGGCTTGTTGTGTGGCTTCGAGGCCGAGCCAACGAAACGCTGCCCTTTCAGACTGAGGACAACTGCAACAGAGGGGGCCCGTAGTAGAGCGAGAGCCCTTGTTTGAATGTCAGTGAATGTCACGGCCGCAGCAGTAATGAGGCCCTCACACGCAAGGAGCAATCTTATAACCGCATGCGCACGCATACCCAGACACGCGGTCTGTCTGGAAGAGCGCCAGGGTGTGGCGCTGTAAGGTGTGTGAGTTCAGGTTTAAGGTGACACGATGTCTTCTCTCGTTTCCCTGCAGTTTTTTTTTTTGTTGTTTTTTGACGGATCTGCCGATTTTAAAGGCTGAAGACGACGTCTTGAAAAGGTTATTAAAGCTGCAGAGGAAATCCTGCCCCACCTTCTGCTGTGTCAGAGGTGTAATGGATACAACGGCGATCGCGAAAAGCAAATCATGGCGTATTTACGCTTTAAGAAGGGAAATCAGACGTTATTATAACCCTTGTGCTCTGATGTTGGCATAATGTCGTGAACCCTTTAGACTTCGATAGGATTGATTTCGCATGTGGCTGCGGATGGAAACACGCCGCTCTCCGTAAAATGATCTGATGCAGGGGAACAATTACAATTACATATGCTTCGGCTTGATGGCTAACCATTAATGAAGTACACAAAAGCCGCATACAGTCGGCCTCTGGGTCACCCCACCCACTGTTTGCTCTGCGCCCGGCAGCCCGGAGGTGTGAATGATGTCAGATCGATGCGTTTCTCTTCTATTCCTGGTGGAGAGACGGGGTGAGAAGGCGGTTAACTCGCATCCTATGTTCGCTCGCCGTGTTTGTCCATCGATAGTGAGCGTTTTTTGTGCAAGAAAGGCGGATTGCGTTGCCCGTGAGGATGTGTGCATTTCTTAAGGTGTGTGTGTGTGTGTATGCACACAAGGGCATAGGGAAAGAGAAGATATGTGTTGAAACAACACGGGGTTGAGATCCAGCTGTCTCAACAGAGGCTTTTCCACTTAACCGCGTGTCCTTGTGTAAACGGCAACGTCCATTCGGCACTCCGGCTGAAGGGGAGAGGGACGGTTCGTGAAAACCAGCCAGTGGCCACGTCGACAACTCGGGGCCTCCGAGCGCCGCGTGCGCAAATATAAACTTAGCACAACAAGCGCAGAGCACACCCTAAACACCATCAAAGCAGCCGCACGCAGAGGCCCGCGGGCCACGAAGATACGCTCTGCAAACATCCTGACTCCATCTGCCGCCGATCGTCACCCGGTGACACCCGTTTTCCTATCCCGCGCCTCCGTCAGGACGAAACACGTTGGCACAATTATGAGCCGCCGACGGGTCGCAGCCCGCGGGGCAGAAACGTATGATTATTCCAAACCATAATAAACATCCAAACCGGAGAGGAGCCTGACAACGGGGGTTTGCCGGGCTCCTTCCACCGTAGCGCTCGACGAAGAGCGAGGCGGGCCAGAAATGCACGAAAGGGAGACGCGCCGAGGCCCTCGCGGGCGAGCGTTTTGAGGTGAGGTGTTGGACGGCGTGCGTCAACCAGAGCGCCATCATTACAGGGGGAGGGAAGGAATGAGCTCATGGACATTAACGGCTGCGGGTTCGGACGGGGAGGGTGGGGGTGGTGGGGAGGGAGAGAAACCGATGGAAAAGATGAAAAGGCAGCGAAAATAACACACGAGAGGAGCCACTGGCAGATGAAAGGACGGCGGGATGGAGGGTTTTATGTTGATGGAGGAGAGGAGTTTAAAAAAGGAGTTAGCGGACTGTCTTTGATGGGCGCCCGGGACCTCAAATGACTTTCTCCTTCGAGACGGCACGTTTAATCGTAAACATGTGGAGATTACAATGAGAACACAAAATGTCCAAAGAGGATTCTTTAGTTTTCCGTGGATGGAGCGACATGCAATACCTTTCATAACCTGGCCGTCAAGTTACGCTAATCTAGCAGTAATCCATAAAAATGCTTCTTCTACTGTAATCTGAGTGTAAAGAGTTTACAAAATTCTACAAGAGAGCAGAAACTGTTTATTTCTTCCCAGGAGCAACAAAATCACAGTGTGTTCTAATTTGGAGTTATTGGTGGATTGGAACATAGTCTGGGGGCGAGGGAACATTGGCCCGGAGGAGACTAGAACGCCTCTAAACGGAGGTTCAGCACCGAGTCAAAGGCTTGCAGCTTAAAGATTGGAACACCGCTTTGCTTTGGCTGAGTGGTATTGAAAATGCTCCACTTTCTTGGAGAGACTTTTGTACTGTTTAGGGAGACTCTCAAAATGCCTGTAAACTGTAGTGATAGCACCTCAGTTCCCCCCCTCTCTCCCTCAGTTAGACTCCGTAGTTTCCTAAGGGTGTCCCACTGACTCATACTTTGCACACGGGCGACTGTTCATGCTGCTGAAAGTAAAGAGACTTGAAGAGGGCGTGAAAAAGAAAAATCCACTGGGGATCTCAATACGTCGTGTCCAGACAGGTACATTTCAACAAAAGGGAATCCAGAGTATTAAGCGGCGCTCCAGGGGCGATGCGTCTGGCGTGCCTGTTGATATCGGGTATCATTCGGCAGGGTCGGTCTGAAGTAGCACATGAACACAGCAGTGTTCTTTAATCGTCGGGATGAAAATCCCTGACAATTTCTGAAGAGAGGTAGCGGTAGCTCAGCAGCCGCCGTCCCTTTTCTTTCTCTCCACAGAAGGGGCACCGATAAAGGGGCCTGCAAGTGGAACGGAGCGGGCGCCAGCGTCTTTGGAGGGAGCGCCACTCCACTGGCCACTTCCTGCTAGCCTAATTCTCCATTCTGTCATTGAAAAGCTATTTTCATAAGAGGCCACGGGAAGTCTGGGAGTTGACCAACGCACATGCAGCACACACAGTGCTGAGAGAGCGCAATGACTCCGACCTGTGAATGCATGTGGCGAGCACATCGGACCGCTGTGATAATTCACTCTTTCCCACAAAGGTTTTAGATGAGCGGTAGGGCCTCAAACTTAGAGGTAACAATGACGGAGGGGGGCCGGTTATGTTATTTGTTTAATGCATCTTTTACAAGTCCTCCTGAAACTGATAGTCGTCTCTGATGGCCAGGGGAATTCCTGGCAGAGTGATTTTTGAGACTACCGCACTGAATCACATTGCCAGGGATTTCCAATGGCTGACATGAAGAACGCAACCTCTTTCTCGGAAACACAGTCGAATTTGATAACTGACGCGGCCATGTTTTTTCCTCCATTTGCATATGCAAACAAAGCCGCTTAGCTCTCTGTCACGAACAGACGCTGGGATGGCCCGGCTGTGCGGCAGCAGGACTTAACCCACATGTGAGCAGTGAGTGTCTGCCATGTTCACAGTGGTTAAGTTCTGCCGCCACAAGGCTGCAGCCTGCGGGGGGTAAAGGTCAGGGAGGAGCCGGACCGCATCAAGCTGCATCGACGCCAGAGCTTCAGACGAGATGAAATGTGAGGCTCGCTTTGATTAAAAGAAAGAAAAAAAAATCCACCTACGTGTCTTCATGAGTCAATGAAAACACTGCAATCGTCCTGAAATCAGTAGATAAAACAAACGCAATTTATTTAATGTTTTATTTAATTGTTTCAGGCACTTTACGAGGACATCATCTCGCTGCACACTCTAAATCTACAACGGTTTAATGGCTGCAAACAAGCTTTTTATCTCGATGTGGATTTTCAAATAAAGTGGTGGATAAAAAAAAAACAATGTGAATTCCCATTTTGTTTTTGCAGACTAAGTGGCTGAATTTGGATAGAAACTTGGCTGAATAGAGCAGCTCAAATCCAGCTCACATGTAAAAATGTTGTGTGTTGCGATTTAGTCGTGAAAGCGTAAGAATGACGCATTGTGGTCAAGGGGGCCGTGCGGAAGCAGTTACCACTGACCATGAGCCAAAAACAAAAAGCTGCTAATCTGTTTCATGGACTGAAGTTGTGCAGCTTCAGTGTTGTCCGTGTCTGCTAAATGTCAGCCGTCTCATTAGCGTCAAAGACCTCTCCTGTTGCTGTCGGGAGAGCGACGTCCCAGCTCATGTTCTGATTTGTACCGTGTGTGTGTGTGTGTGTGTGTGTAGCGTTGTGTGACTTTATATTGAGTTCATGCTCCACCTGTGGATTTCTGCATGAGCATCAGTGTGTTTATGTCCATGCGTGTGCATAGAGCACCCCCCCCCCCCCCCCCCCCCTCATGGGTCAGTCTCCTGTGCCTGCTGTGCTGATAATCAGTGTGTGACGTTGGCTGGCTCAGTTCAGCAGGAACAGAGGACCGGTCCCCTTTCCACACAAACGCACGCAGGCACACACACACACACACACACACACGCTGAATGTGTATATTGCTTTACAGTCTGGATGTGTTGATGGATTGGATGTTGATGGATTGGATAAATGAATGGATTTCGAAATGACTGACAATCAGGAAACTCCCTTTCAGTCGTTTGTCCCACTGAATTCCTACAGTTGCAACACATTTTCCTAAACAGATGTACACACTCCCATTCTGTAATATTTACTTGGATTTGTGCCTGGCCTTTGATGCAAACCACTACAATCAAAATCAATGTGAAAGTGATGTTGAAATGGATATCTTGCTTGTAATAAAGTACATATTGATGAGGTCTGATTCAGCAGTTGTTTGTGTTTTTGTATGTATTCGGTAATTATTTGTCATTTCTTAAATAATATTTTGTTATTGGTACCATATTTGTAAAAAAAAAAAAATACAAGACGAACAAGACTCTTTCTTCAAATGTGTCTTTGCTTTACAAACAACAAAATATGATGGCTGGTTGATATGGTGTGCATTCAATTTGATTCCGAATTAAACAGATTTGATAAAGAAGTATCTTCTTTGTGTTTTGTATATTTTCAAACATGAATGAATCTAAAAAGAGCAATAACTTGTACTCTGTGGCTTCCTCAAATGCTGCTTTCATCCATGACCAAAACTACACCAATAAACTTCCCTGACAAATAGTTCCTCCTCGCAGCTCGTGTTCATACGTTGACTTTTGTCTGAGGCTGGAACTAAAGGCTAAATGCTCTCATGGCGTCTGGATGCTCGTTTTGACTGAACGTTTTGCAAGGCAAAGGACTTTTACCAATTGTATAGATTAAAAACTTTCACATTGATTTTAGTAAATACATTTTTTAGTACTTATATTACAAGATTGACTACAAATATAACCTACAATGTATAATATGTGTTTGCTTCTTATTTTAGCTTCATCTTTTAGCGGTACTATAACACATTGCAACTATTTATTCAGTCTCATACTACCCTTATATGCACTCCACTTAATGCATATTAAATCATTTAAACCAGAAATCTGCCAGCAACATAACATGTGCATACAAATGTTGTGTAAAACATACGTATACACATCAATTAAAACCATATTTGAACGGACTTTTCCCAGCTGGGTTTTGTGTCTTATTTAATAACAGTCAAACACGTTGAGTCAGACAGATAAAAGGCAAACCTTGTCACCGTACATCCTCTCTGTTTACCGGTCACCGTGGTGACCGGCGACAACGCGCCGTGGATCAACTACAATTAGGCCGCCTAACAGATTTGATGAGTAAGCAGCCGACCGGATGTTTGTCCCCGACGGGCGGTTGCCACGGCGACGGTGACGCGCCCGTCATCGGCCACAGGCAGCTGCGTCAGAGGAGAGACGGCGGTTCAACTGGCAACTTCCTGTTTCTGAGAAACGACCGCGAGGTGGGGTTAAAAGTCCCCCCCCCCCCTCCTCCTCCTCCTCCCTCCCTCTTTCCTCCGCTATCACCGGCCTCACACGTCCCTCTTTCATTTATCAAACTCCTCTATTGTGTGTGTGTCTGAGTGTTTGTCTTTCTGACGCGGTCGAGCGCCTCCTCGCCCTGTAAATGTCTCTTCTATTCTTCCTCTCTTGTCGCGCCTGTTGACTCCCTCACCTGCCGCTCGCCTCTGCGGGTCTCAGCCAATGGGCTTTCGAGGCGGGAGTTCCTATGGCAACATAACAGGTAAACAGTGGCGGCGATGAGGAGCTTAAAACGTCACTTCGGCACCGGCTCGCAGCTTTGGTTTCTGACGTAAAAGGACACAATAGAGCACAAAAAAAAAAAAAAAAAAGGTTTAAATGCATTCAGTCATTTCTGGGAAATTGCTGAATATATTATATTGATGATTGTATTGTTGTGCACTTACCCAGCGCAGCCCAGTCCCTTTTTGATGTTTGGTCTGTAAAAAGTTTGTATTGTTGAATTTCATAAGTTGTTTATTTGAACTCTTGTGCTTCTTTGGTCGGTTGTTTGCTGTTTTATTAGAAACTATTCGTGCTGCCATCTTGGCCGAGACTCCCACGTCAAAAAGACTCAAACGTCAATAGTGGTTCAAATATGAAAAGTCTGATATGCCTGCTAAAAGTATAATGTTGACCAATGTTGGATTGTACCGTATTTTTAAGAGAATATTCACCACAGAAATGACATTCGTTTTTAAAAGAAAAACGCCGTTTGCACTACTTTCTTCAACTGGATGTTTTCTTTTATTGGCTGCACACAGTCGCAGCAAACCTGACTGCGTCTTAAATCCCCCTTTTGTTTGCTCATTCGCTATAATCACACAATGGTTTAATTCAACTTTCATTATGACGGATCTATCCGAGCTATGCAGAGCCACAAGGGTTATTTTCTTGTCAGCACAAAGTCGATGTCGTGGACACTCTTTTTTTTTTGGGTCCTTCGATGGCATGACATATAATGCAGATATTTACACACACAAATTTCTGACACTTATGAACAGAAATTGAGGTGCAGAGGAACAGCTGAAAAAGACTCAGATAACTACTGTTTTTATCAGGGCCGTCTCCTCCTCTGTAATCTGGAATATGGTGACTGGACATGATTTCAGTGACAAAAACGCCCCCCCTCAAAAAAACACATCCTGAAACAATAAACACAAGCTGAAATAAGACCGGATTTTGAAAAGTGAGGGAGCCAAGTCCCCGCAAGTGCTCAAGTGAAATGAAGTCCTTGGAACACGCACTTAAATGGATAGACATGCAAATGTGAACACAATCTTTCCACTGTGTATTTCCTTTCTCGTCCCTCCACTCGTCCTCTCCACCCTGCAGCTGTGCAGCAGGTCAGCGCCCCCTCTGTCTTCTTCTTTGTCTTCTTACTCAAACCCTCCCTCCCTATCTCTGTCCATAAAGCAAGCTGCCAATCTGGCGAGTAGAAGACATAATTGCCATTATAACTGCTGTGGCCCTGCACATCACACAGTGTACTGATTGTTCTGCAGAGGAGGAAAAGGGGGGTGGTGGGGGGGACACGGTCTGCTCTGTGGAGACGCCATACAACATTATCATAGCGTGACTACAGCTCATCCGCAAACAATGTCCCTCCTCTCCGCCCTCTCTCAGTATCTCTTTAATCTTCGCCTTTAACACAGGGCAAACATGCGTTTCTATAGGGCTGAGGATCCATACGTCGTTGCCTTTTTATAGAGACCTGTTGAGCCCTGGGTCAACACAGTGCCACCCGCCAGCGGGAAATGACAGGCGGGCTGAATGGAAAGTTTGCACCAAGACAGGAACGCCCAAATTGTGCGTGCGAGCCTGCGTGTGTGTGTGTGTGTGTGTGTGTGTGTGTGTGTGTGACACATGGGGTTGAGGTTTTGGGAAAGTTGACCTTATCCCAGTTCCAATTCCAATTTTCCTTTTCCAAAATAAAAAACACCAAAAAAGGTTAAAAAAAACAGGCAGACTTTAAACGGCTTCGTCGCAGACACATTTCCATTGCAAATCCTGCAAATTTAACAGGGTTGAAAAAGTGACGGGGACTGAGTGTAGAGGATGTGGGAGCTGTGATGAGCCAGAGGAAATATCTACTCCCACAACAGCAGGCTGATGTATTGGATGGGAAACGGCTTCATCACTGCGCTACATTATGCATTCTGAATTCTGCTGAAGGAAGCAGACGGGGACGGAGCTGAACGTCCCACCCAGCGAGCCAGCGATCACTAACCGCACACGCCGCGCTTCTGATGCTCTTACAAGCCTCACCAGGTCTCGACAGACAGCGCTTAAGCCCTCTGTGGATTTAGGGCCGAGCAACTCTGCCCCCACATGTACACGTGAATGAGAGGCGTAGAAAAGTCTGGTAACAGAGTGCTGTGCATTGTTTGTTTAAAAAACGGCGGTGTTTCTAAGGCTCGGCAGCTGAGCGTACAGAAAGAGGTGGGAGCGCCAGGTTGTAACATTTACGCATTACAAAATCGTCGAATGCACTCGGTGTCTTTTATGTCACTAATGGGCTCATAAAAATGTAGTTAAATTCTCGCATTTCCCCGATAACCAAATACTGAACTCTTTATGACAGGTAGAAAATATGGCAGAACAGTTTGTTTTAAACTGCAATTGATTGAGAAAGTGTATATAATAAAGTGGCGCCAGCAACATTTCTGCAATTTGTATCTTCCAAATGCAACCGACTCCAAACTTCATCCGATAGTCAAACTATTGTATGTCATTCGATGATCACGTGTGTGCTGTGATGAGTCTTTCAATGTCCTTTTACACAACACACAAGCACAGTCATGTGAGGTTAAGTGTCACATGGTGGACCCCTTGAGCCTCTGTCACACAGACCTCCTGCACAAAGACTGTTTGTAAATGGGAAAAAATATTAAGTTATGATGTGATGGAGTCACACAGACCTCTTCCATCCTGTGTTGGTTTGCACATCTGAAATAAATCAAGGCTAAAACTGCTAGAATGTTTTATTTTACATACACTCACACACACACACACACACACACACACACACACACACACACAGTTAAACCTGACACAGTCCCTTTGGCACATGCAACAGCATGCTACTATCTAAAAATAAATATTGTTATGGAAAGCATTACGACAGGAATCCCCCCTCCGCCACAACTTGGCCAAATCTTAATCACGGATTTTCGCCAGAAATTTTTAAAAGATCAACTTATATATTTTACTATGTGTTCAAAAGGGGAAAGAGCGAGAGGAGCGAAGCCCGTCGTCTCCGGTGGAGCATCCCACGGGGTAAACATTTAATCCGTTTTCCGTCCCGCGGTCAGCTTGTCGGCGTGGAGAGCGAAGGTCTGCGCCACAATCAGCGGGAAGACTAAAGAGGCATCTGCGTACACCTGGGGACAAAGGACGCAGCGGTTGTGTTTGTGATGCGTTAAGCACTTATTACAATAAACTGCTGCGCCTGCTTTTCACATTCGCCTCTTGGTGCATTGATGCCCGCTCCCAGCCCTCGGATCAAACTGTGTGCGCACACTGCCACCTTGAGGCCAAACGTGTCACAAACATCTGTTTTTCTGCCGCTCGAGGTCGATTCAGCAAACTAATTTCCATTCCCCCCCCTCCCCCCCCGTAAAATGTATTCAAATAGAAAACATGTCGACTGTATGAATGGAGGTAAATGCTCATCAAGCAAAGTGTCTTTGTGTACTAAGAAAAGCGCTATAATAAACTAGTATTACTATTATTATTATCATAGATGCTCTGCCAACTTTTCAAACATTTCTTGATCAAATCGGTACCTTCACAGGTTTGGCTTCTGCTCTAATCTTGCCCCAGGACACGGCCTCGTCGGGTCTGGCTCCAGAGTCAGAGCCATCAAACTCCTGACCGGTGTTCACAAAAACCGCGTGGTCCGCTCCATTCCTCTGAAAGGAGATGGGGGGGGAGTAAATGCAGGTACCTTCCAACACTGACATTTTTTATTTAAAGCTGATGTCACGATGAGATCTAGAAAGTATAAAATAAAGACCCCATAGTTACCATCAGATTAGCGTTGCATATGTGGTGTTTGATCAGCCCCCCTCCGAGGATGATCATTCCCGTCCTTTTGGCAAACACTGCCTGGCTGTTAATCCTGCGAATATCTGAAAGAAAGTCCACATTGATGACATGCAGCATGGGCGTGGTGGTCCCTTTCCGTAGCGGCCTCCGCTGCTTTTACCTTCCACTATGTCCACGACCAGGCCGGGGCTCTTGTAAGAGTGGAAGTAGAGCATGTCACCCAGAGAGCCGTCCGTCAGGGCGGGACTGAACACTGGAATGTTATTCTGAAAACAGAAAGTAATACAGCGTGTTTAATGACGCATTGAAAATAAACAACGGTATGTACAAACTAAACAGAATCTTGGAAGATGGATGAAGTGAGTAAAAAGTCATATCAACAGTTCCATTCTGGTTTTCTGGTCTATTCATAAGCCAAATTCCAAATATTTTCATTTTGAGTGACGACCTTTTGGATCCCTTAAGATATAATACATTTCCAATGTAAACCAGGACTCACCTTGTAGGCCCAGTAGCAGACAGATTCGGTATTATTGATCTCCTTGCCGAGCCGATGGATCATTTTGGAGGGAGTCCAACGGGTGCCCTGAAAATAGAAAAGTCGAATATGATATAGAAGAAATTAATTAAAAGCAGAGAATTTCTTTTGTCGAGGAGCACCCGACTACTACCGCAGACTGACCTGCGTGTTCTGCTCCAGCAGCAGCTGGTCGAGGATGGGCATCAGCCAGTCTTCAAACTTACAGTAGTTGTCATTGGGCACCAACAGATTCCCTATCCTACATCCAGCACAGAGGAGGAGGAGGGAGAGACGAAGGGGATTGACGGGTGGACCGAAAGTAAATAAACAACTTAAAGACTCTGACACATAAGCTGTCCATGTGTCCGTGTTAACAACTGCATAATGCAAAGTTACTCCTTGGTGACAGGACTTCATTTTGACCTGAGGAGTCAAGACTAAACCACTTACTTATTCTTTACTTTAAGTCCAGACTGTAGCTGCCTTACTCGCATCTACCGCTGCACGCTGTCTGCATTGAATGTGCACATGCTCCTACTACACCCTTAACAGCATTGAGTTCGAGGATGTGAAGTTGTGAGATCCATTGTGTCAGAAGATGCCGACCTGTTGATGCCCATCTGGCGGAGATCCTTGCCGGGGAGGCTGAATTCTCCCAAGTACGTGTGAGCCAGACACTTGATTAAATCCTCCTCTATGCCGCCAGCTGTGCTCACGATAACGTCCACCTAAGACAGCGTGACGCGACAGGTTCTGATACTCTAGTGTCCCTGGTGATTGTTTGAGATTTTACCTGGGATGTAACTACATTCACAAAAACGTTATCAACGTGTACCATTTTGTGCTCCACCAGGTAGCGGATGCTCTCTCGGACTCCAGAGCTAATGAGGTTTGAGGTGTAACCCAAGAAGATGGTGCAGCCCGACTTGCTGCGGTGGTCATCAGAGTCTTTATCCTCACCCTCGTCCACGGGCTCAAGACGCTTTTCTATCTGCACGTGTGGAGACATTAGACATGGATGGAATTGTTGTTGGTTTTCTTCACAACATTAACACATTTCTTTACTATTAATAAACAATCCCACTTTTTAGAGAATCCTCGACCCTGTAAGAGTAGAAGTAGTGAGAGTTTTAATACTCTTAGTACTAAAAATTAGAAAAAGGTTTCAAATATTGCAGCCCCAGTGTGCTGAATGGTAAAGATGCTCACCACATTAATAACAAAGTACAACAGATATCTGTCGCCACATTTCTTGTCTACGCACAGACGGGTAAATATTTAAAAAAAAATGTTTTTAATGATCACAGCTACATGTAGAGTCTTGAAGAGCATTTTCCAGAGAAACAAGGCCGTTCTTTTAAGATTCCCCTGGACAGCATACGGGGGAGAAATAAAATCGCACTCACAAACATCTCAACTGACTGCACGGTTAATGTGTCTTTTTTCGTGAGGCCACCTTTGGCAGCTCCTCTCACCATGAGGTTAATCTCCTGAATGGCCAAACCCAAGCTGCTGGCCTGGAAGCCGGTGGTGATGTAGGACGCCAGCAGGGCCTGCAGATCCACCCCCTGGTTGAAGTCGTAGCCTCTGATCTTTGGCGTGCCCTCCGGGAGGTCGCCGCTGGCCTTGAGGACCGCCTCCATGGCAACGGACACCCCGTGGTCCGCCATCTTTACCGCAAACAGCGACAGACGATACGTTAGAGAATGCTAGAGCAAGTTACCAGGTTTCACCTCTGTCTGCTCGGACTGAGCATTTATGTATTACAAGTAATGCTATACGAGTTTTAAAAAAATACAGAAAAAAATAGAACACTAAAATAACTGCTAACGAACGTTATACAATAGCGCAGAAAGGAAAGTGTTCACTTTTAATGCTCTTAGGCTGAATTTAATTAATTGTCTTTATTAACAGAAAATAAAAAATGACAACGTGGAAACATTTTTCAGATCATTTTTTGCAAATGTATGAATGAGATACTCATTTCACTCTCGATTCGGGCAATGTGTGCTAGCTAGCAGACGAGCTAACGGTGAGCTGTCTTTTTTGGCTGACTTTAGTTTCGGTTAAACATTTAAAGAAACTAAAAATACCTACTCTTGAAAGGATGTCTGTTGGTGTGTGATGCTTGTGGAGTAGTCGGCTGTCACCGGGCACAATAAGCACGCCAACTGAAGGCTCGCATTACTGTCAACAACGCGGCATGGGTCGTCTCTACCAGCGAAACGCGTTCTCGCTACGGAAAGCGCGAAGGGACAAACAGGGCCAGACTGAATACACACTACAGTTTCTGATTATACTCGCGAACGGTTTGTCTTAACTTAAATAAGTCGTTAGTTAATTATGTTTCAAGTTAGTTATTAATATTTTAATTTCTTAACCTGGAAATAAGAACGTATGATTGTACTTTTCATTTTGAATGTACTTTTCACTTCAATAAAACCTTATCAAAGTGTAGTTTTAGTCACACCTGTACATGATCATGCATGTCTTTATTGAGCTGGACAAAGGCTGTCTAACGTCCACAGGTCTCTATATAGACAACTGTTTTAACTTTGACAGGGCTTATAAAGCTCATTTGGTGTCTACGCAGGACACAAACACATTTATCAAATAAATCAATAGTCCGAATAATTTAATATGTATTCATTTTTACAGTCAGCACTTGGAATGATGAAGGGCCACCGTTCTATTATTGCATAAACACCTTTTTATTTACAAAGCCAGCGGCTCCTTTTGTAAGCAGGCACACAGTGTGGCTTCAGGGCAGAAAGCAGAAAGCCTTGGCCAATCATCTTTTCATCAGCCGTGGCTGTGTGAAGTAGTGTGTGATGTTTGTGACATTTCCAAAACTGAGCTGTATGACCTTTTATATCACAGAGCCTTTGAACTGCCCCCACCAGCGGATAAAACAGGGTGCAGAGGTGAAAGCAAAGGCAGGTGCCTCTCTGACTCGTTTGGGTTTGGCCAAATAACTGCTGCTCCTTCTTGGTTTGGATGGATATTGAGTCAACGTGGCGCGCCCTTGGCTGAGTCTTCATACTGAAGGAAATGTCAGGAAAGATGTGCAGCAGCAACAGTGTTATTCAGGCGCAAAAGCTGGTGGATCAACTTCGGGTGGAAGCGGACATGGAGCGAATGAAGGTATGTGAGAATTTCAACAACCTGTTGACTGCATGCATGCTACAGCTTCCTCAAATAACAAAACTGCAAGACATTACATCAATTGTTTGAAAGTGTCCATATATCCTAAAATGTAGTGCAGTGACTTGATATTAACATCCAAATACCACATAGTGATTTACAGGATTATATCATCAAAGCCGCCCACCCCACCTTTTGTGCCAGCAGATCTCGCTGACTGCAGCGGACTTGGTGCGGTACTGTCAGGAGCAAAGGCGCCACGACCCGCTGCTCGCCGGCATCGCAGCCTCGTCCAATCCTTTCAAAGACAAGAAGAGCTGCGTGCTGCTGTGACGATCCCGAGGGGGGCCGAGGACACGGGGACGGCTCCTGTGGGCGCACGACCACGGATCCGGTCAAATGTGTAGAAAGTAAACCTCCTAGAGAGGCCATTTGTCTTCTGCCTACCACTGAGATAGTGCTTCTGCCTTCCTAAAGCCTTTTATTCAAAAACACAGTCGAGGGAGTAATTAATGATTGTTTGCCTTTTTGTTGTTTACACTGAAAGGCTTTGTTTTTATGTTGCTTCTTCACATGACGAAATCAATTTTGTGAGAGGGGTTTGATTTCAACCTTTCAAGGCGTCACAGAGTACCCACGCAGCCGAGAAATCCGACGCTATTTATTCCAGTTTTCAAAGAAAAACGTGTTTTAATAAAAGCATTTGTCAGGTACGGTGTGTCATAGTTAAATGAATCCAAGCAATTACATAGTCAGTGGTTTTTAACAAACACAAACTCTCTCTCTCTCACACACACACACACACACACACACACACACACACACACACACACACACACACACACACACACACACACACACACACACACACACACACACACACACACACACACACACACACACACACAAATAAAGAGCTTTAGTTACATTCGGTGTGCCACAGAGGGTTTAGATACAAGTATTCCACTACATGCATGTAGTAATGCTTTATAGGTACAATGTCAGTAGCCAGGGGCAGTGAGCATGTAATCGCTGTAAACTATTTTTCACACTGTTCGAACAATTAAAAGAGGAGGAACAAGCGTTTTCAAACCCGATGTACGTAACATGAGACAAACGTTACCATTAAACACATTTACTGTGTTCAATTATTGGTAAGGAATATCTCAACAGAATCTAACATAATATTAAAAAACCATCACAGAGGACCTGAATCTTCACCGGGAATTTTGCAACATCCCAACCTAAATAAAATAACTGGTAAAGGATATTTACAAATGCAATGGTTTGCTAGTGCAGAAAATAAAAGCATTTGTTTGGCCAGTTGTAACACAAAAGATTTAACTGTCCTCATTTCCAGCATCACCCTCTTCTGTTCTTTGTCACTAACATCGTCTGTATGTAGCCGGACACCCTGCAAATTCTTTATTTTGTGTACTTCCAAATGCTTCAGGCCTTGGGTCTTTCATTTTCTGGGCCGCCAGATGTCCACGTTCACGTCCCCTGGGGCTACAGCAAGGACTCCGGCCTCCACACTCAGCTGACAGATGAGGACAGACCGGTGGAGCAGAGTGGAGACACAGGCAGAGCAAATACATTCCAGAAATGAGAGTGAGCCTGAATTAGTTAACTTAGAAAAAACACACAGACACCGGATACGGTTTTAAAAATGACTTTGTACTTCAGCTCAAGTTATGTTCCCCATCCCCCAAAAAGATCATATTGTTCATTTGCTCATAAAAGTTAAATGCCCTGTCAAATTAAAATGGATCTGGGTATAATTTAATTTACAATATCAGCTATAATAAAAAGATGAACGTGGTGGTACAAAGCACTAACCCCATTAACTCCGGCAAGGTGACGCAGCGTGCAAAGTGTCCTCGGAGGAGCACAAGGGATATGGACCTGCAATACAGACATTAAATCACAGCTCTCAAGACTTTTCAGCAGCACAGTGAGTCTAATGAACTAAAAAACAGGACTACCCTCGTCCTACCTTGACAGTGCGGTCGGACGAGCCAGTGTAGAGGCTTCCAGCGGACCTGTGGATGCCGGTGACCAGAGCTGTGTGTCCCACATCAAACTGGGACAGAGGCTTCAAGGTCCCCGCCTGCATGGAAAAGGAGTGGAGCATGCCGCCGTTGTCTCCCCCCCACACCTCACAGCCACTGTAGCTCATAGACAGCAGATATGAGCTCAGCTAGAAAGGAAAGGGTACAGTGGGGTTAGTCTTGGTATCGGCTGCGTTAGGGCACAACACAAAACGGGATGCGTGCTTGCGGGTACCCGGATTTTCTTCAAGCCCTTGCCGGCCCTCCGGTCGTAGACCACCACAGTGCAGTCTTTACTCCCAGAGATGATGTACTTGTCATCCGCAGCGAGGCACATTACGGCGTTACCGTGGAGACGGAGGCTTTTCACCAGCGGTTCAGCAGCTGTAGACAAGATAGGTCATGAAAAACATTTGGAAGCTAACAGGTTGGTCTTCCAAATTTGGCAAACTGCTGTCAAAAAGAAATTGGATTTATCAAATCTGTAAAACTAATGACCTTTGTTTGCAGGTCATGCAAGATCTGAGATGCAGATTACATTCTCCCTCACCTCTGGTGTCATACATGCTGATCTTCCTGTCAAATGTTCCAGCCAGCAATACGTCGGTCTGAAAGGACAGGCAGTGGACAGCGGCCCCGGACTTGATCAGGCCTCTCTCTGCCCCACCAGCCTGTAGGTCCCACAGCCTCACCGTGCTGTCGAAGCCCCCTGAAGCCAACAGGGGGCCCTGAGACGCCAGGCACCAGACCCAGCCCCGATGAGTGCTGAAGTCCCCCCGCCCGCCCAATGTGTGCAGCAGTGTGCCGCCAGCGCTCGTCTGGAGATCCCACAGTTTGACGTTCCAGTCTCGAGAGCCTGTGGCACAGACTGCCCCCTCCCCCCCAACGAGGAGGACTGAGTTGACCGGGGCAATGTGGTCCGAAGGAAGGGTGATGCACTCCAGCGCTGGGGTCGGGCTGGGGCTTCTGAGGGGCGGACGTTGCTCCGTTTCTAATGGTCTTCCATTTCCCAGATTCCTGTGGTTCGCTTGGTGATGTGCAGCGCCATCTTGCCCTTCGTTAGCCCCAAATACCATCATGTGGTCCCTTTCTTCTTCCATTAGGGCATCTGCATCATCGCTCACTCTTCCTTCCAACCCCTCTCTTAACCTTGCCAGTTGGTCCCCACCTACAACAGGCCGCATGTCGTCATCCTCACCTTCCATTGCCATATCCATTCCTTCGTCGGCGCCATACGCAGCATCCTGCGCAACCACTCCCACCTCTTCTGCCTCACCGTCCCCACCATCCTCCTGTCCTCCTGGCAGGGGCTCCTCATAAAGCCCTGCCCTTCCCTGCAGTCTCACTTTTTCCCTTGCCTCCTCGTCCTCTTTGGTCTGTATGGCACCAACTTGCGCTTGGCCTGTCCAGCAGGTTATCAGCTGCTCCATCTCCAGGCAAGCAGACGGCCAGTCAAAGTTCTCCTTGGGCCCAACTGGGAAGCCGAGTCTCGATCCGATCAGTCTGTGTGCCCGAAGCTGCCAGGCAGTGTTGTCCTTACCCACGTTACCCAGTGCATGGCAGACCTAAACAGAGGAGGAAGAGGGGAAATGTTTGTTATGGAATGCACATGCATTAAGCCATCATAGCAAAAAGAAATGGCTGAAAGAAACGTTCTTACTTTATTCTAGGAAGGACACTGACCTTTGGCAGCACAGTGATGACACACTGAGCTGGAAGGTGTGAGGCAATTTGCGTGACCATCTCCCACGGCAACGACAACAAGCCACTCGCCTCAGCAGAGGGGAAGGGGCTAATGTCTGCAGATGATGGGAGACCAGCAGACGGAAGACTGGATCCGATACAAAGATAATGACTCGTTAATATTATGTCCTCGTGAGATATGAACAGACAGCTGAGTGTGAGACAGTCTCACCCTAGCAGGTCGGGCGCAGAAGCGTCGACACTGGGAGATTTCACGGGGTCAGGAGATGGTCCACCCTGGTCACCGTGCGTCCCCACTTCCGGTTCAGACATCGTCACCTCGCGCACTCCCGGCACGCGACGATCACACACTCGCAGCCGACATTACTTTGCACATTCCTCGATTTCGTATCGTTGGATGTATTTGACACATCCGACCTGAAATGTTGTCGCGATGAGGTGCTAACGTTGCGTCCTCGGCGTCAACAGACGTGACGTGCCCTGATGACGTCGAAATCTAAAGACAAAACAATGCCCGAAGAGACGTTAAACGTTAGCTGACGGGATCCCGGGAACACGCTTCTTCGGTTTACGGCTTCAAACGCTCCTGTAGGCGTTCGTCTGCAAACCAAAACATAATAACGAAACGCTCGTTGCAAAGAGAGAAAAATACCAACTTTAACGAGCGATGCGGCTGGTTAACGGTGTTGAAGTCCAAAACAATACAAAACCACTTCCGGTTCCGGTGTTGTCGAACATGATAAACAGTTCGTTTGTCGTTAAATGTTTCCGTTATTGTGGTTTAAGTTTACTATGGTGCATATACTCCCTTTTTGCTGAAAAAACAAAAACAAAAAACAGTGTTAGGGTTAAATGTCAAAAAAAAAATTAAAACATAAAATAATTGTTTTAATTTCGGTTTCCAGAAAAGCTTTTGAAGACTTTTCATCAGTGCGATGAATGAATAATTTAAACTGAATGATTAAAACTTATTGCGTTTTGATGAAGGATCTATTGGGCTACGGGATTATTCAAAAAAATCCGAAAAGGATTAGAACATACATTTCATATTACTTTGTAAAACGTGATGTCTACTTGCAGAGGTTATTTACCTGCTCTGGTATTATTACCCAAGTACAATGCATAAATATACCACTGCTTTTACAAAATAACTATTGCACATCCATGTGGCATCACTGTGGAAGGCGTACTAGATACCTTTCACAGTGCATTTCACGCTTAATCGTATTTCCTTACATCCCTGTGGAATACAGCTGAATAAAGACTCAACTTTGTAAGATCTAGTTCAAACCTACAGCGATGGTGATGTGTCAATAACAGACCATCATAACCCTCAGCTATCTGGGACATACAGTATGGATTCAGCTGCATAAATAAAGGTGATTATCTGCAGTGCAGAACAGCCAAAAGCATTGTTGATGCATGAGAACTAATTTGTCTAGATGGTTGCCAGTATGTTTCATGCCTTGTCCGTCTCTATCCACCACAGAACATTAGTAAAAATATAATATGAATGTACTGTGAATATGAATGAAGGTACATCCTTTAAACAAAATATATGCCCGGACAAGAAAAATACATTTCTGGCTGGGACAACAGAGTCAAAAAAGACTTTTGTTATGTCTTTAGCAATGGTGATGCTCAATGCACAAGACACAAGATACAGAATAAACTGTAGTAACTAAAACAGACTGCAATACCAAGCACAGATTTTATTAACAATTCATTAAATCCATTCTAGTAGGTGGCAGCATGGAAAGTCAAATAGAAGTACTTAACAGTGGCCACAATAAAGGATTGATAGAGTAAAAGTTGCGCAGCCCTAAGCATTGATAAATGGAACTCACAAGATTTGTGGGAAAATCATGAAATAAACCACCACAACCAAATATAATGAAATCAAAACTGATCCACAACACTCAAGTTGACATATTCACAGGAGACTAGACTCAAATCACACACAAAGTGCACATGAAAGGAAGATTCCACTCCCTCTTCAGAGACTTCTGGTCAGATCTACATCTGCATGCCTGGTTTCCATGTGGTAGCATTAACAGGATCAGGATGGCGGGGAAAGCCAAAGTAAGCCTTTATTAGATGGCAAGTACATGTCAAATAGTGAAAAGGTTGAAGTATCCACATCCACTTCTTCTAACCAATCAGGAGCTAACTATAAAAAACATGCAGGGTGTGACCAATCAGAAACAGGAACCAATTTAAGACAAGCAGCCTCTTGCTAGCACAGGTAAGGCAGCGTGTGCCTCAGAGATCCTCGGATTCTAATAAAAGCAAAATGGCCCCACAAAAAAGAATCATTAAAACCCCCAAATCTAAAAAACTATGGAGCCAATGAACACATCATTGCAGACTCTCTTGAAAATGCATTGTTTCATTCTTTTTTTTCGCCATTTGCAGCCTTGGCGTGTACTGCAAAGGTTTCTGCCACTAACAAGGGGAAGATTATGGTTGCATCTCCAAACACCTTCACGGGTGTGGCCTCTGGTCTGATCTTGCCCCAGGACACGGCCTCGTCGGGTCTGGCCCCCGAGTCGCAGCCGTCAAACTCCTGAGCCGTGTTGACGTACACCGCATAGTCAGCTCCGTCCCTCTGCAGGGACACAAAGCAGGGGTCAGAAACAAGGTGTGCGCTCCTTGGTGAGTGTGCAAATCCATTTAAAACAGGTCGTAGTGAAAAATGACCCACCCAGCAATTAGCGTTGCACGTGTGGTGTTTGGCCAGGCCTCCGCCGAGGGTGATGATCCCGGTGCTGTTGGCGGCCAACACGAGGTTGTTCAACTTTGAAACATCTGGAATGAAATGCATTGTGTCAGACCAACGTACACCAAAGAGACTAATGACGTACGCACCGAGCGGGGCTGTTTCACCTTCAACTATGTCCACTATCAATCCGGGGTTTTCTCGCGAGAAGATGAACAACAGGTCTCCGAGAGCGCCGTCTGTCAGGGCCGGGCTGAACACCGGGATGTTATTCTGAAACAGACACCAGATCAGTGCTCGGCGACAGCGTCGACACTCGTTGTCGCCTATTAAACCCCCCAACCCCCCGTCACCACACACCAGCATATATTAATCATGTTACGAGACAAAGTCTGTCGTCCTTCAGGCCCGGTCCCGCTATTTACCCTCCCAACATACTAATGAACCTGGTTCGATGATATCTGCAGCTTCTGTCAGGACTCACCTTGTAGGCCCAGTAGAGAACAGACCGTGGGTCGTTGATCTCCTTACCAAACCGATGGATCACCTTAGATGGAGTCCAGCGAACGCCCTGAAATATAAGGAACAGAGAAAAATTAGAAGTATAGCGAGAGCGGATCAGGACAGCTGCTGATTTAAAGCCTTTTTCTAATGCAAGAGCATTTCAAAAAGGTTTTTTATAGCATGACGAAAATATTAAGATATAAAAGGAGGAATCATTTGATGAATACTGTTCAACATTTTGGAATGAACACTTGAATGTAGAATATTTTAGGAAAATGCTGAACGTGAAAAACGGACCTGGGTGTTTTGCTCCTCCAGCATCTGCTTCAAGATCGGCATCATCCTCTCGTCAAATTTCTCATAGTTGTCTTCGGGCATCAGAGCATTCCCAATCCTGCAGTGACACGGAGCGACGCGTAAATTAAGTGAATTCTAGTCAGAATAATGCGAAAATTTAGTTAAATTTGTAAGGTATCATATTCGGATTGTATCGGACCTGTTAAGGCCTTTGTTGTACAGATCCTTGCCAGACAGAGAAAAGTCTCCGACGTAAACTGGACCCCAACACTTGATCAGATCCTCCTCTATACCTCCGGCTGTGGTCACGAGGACGTCCACCTTAAAAATGACAGAAAAATTGCATTGAGGAACAAATGAGATGAGCCAGGTGTCTCATCACAACATTCAATCATGCACTTCTAATGGTTGGCGCGCTGCTGAAGCGGGTCGTACCATTTGGTGCTCCACGAGGTAGCGGACGCTCTCCCGGACTCCACAGCTGATGAGATTGGACGTGCAGCTGAGGAAGATGGTGCAGCTCCTGAGGCAGGGACAGGTGGACGGATCTTCAACGACCCCATTTAACGCCGGCACCGGTTGCTGACGCCTCTTTATCTGTGGACGAGGAGGCGAACGCGAAAGTTCAGCTCGCTCAAAGTTATCAGTTTCGAATGCAAAACTGAAATCAGCGGACAGGCGGTTTGATGTTTTTAGGAGCATTAGCACTGAATGCTCTTGATCTAACTCCTAAGAACGTTGAACTATTTTGGATTTGTTCTGGTAACAGACCATCTGGTGCTTTTAACACAGGCGCAGAATCTAAACTGCATTGGTCTCTGGGGATGGTCTCCGCCAAAGTCAGGCTTGAAAAAATAAGATGTATTTCTCAAGACATTTGCCTCAGTTGGCTGCCTTACATTAAGTTGTTCATTTACTTCCTGATAGGAGAAAAAACTCCCAAAAAAACCCTCTTTGGGAATAAAATTGGGAGAAATCCATAAAGGACGGCAATTAGCATCCGTCCCCAGGTTTTACCATCACATTGTGACAGAATGTTAATGTGTACAGTGTTTAAATGACTATGAATTGTGTTTGATTGAAATTGCATTCACTTCATCTAATATGTTAATGTAATAACTAATATCTAATAACACAAACTAATTCTAACACTAAACATTATTACACATACTATAATTTCCTGACTAGGGGTGCACTTCTGGCTTAAATCCCTAACAATTATCTGACTGCTATAACAGGCCTCATTTTAAGTCTCCCTGGTCAGCGCCCCCCCCCTCACCATGTTGTTGATCTCCTGCGTCGCCAGGCCGAAGTTGGTGGCCTGGAAGCCCGCGTTGAGGAAGGACTTGAGCAGGGCGCGGTAGTCCACTCCCTGGTTGAAGTCGTAGCCCCGGATCTCTGGTGTATCTTCTGGTAGAGGCTCACAGTTTCTGTGCAAAACTCCAATTAATGGGTGGATATGGTTTGCCATATTGTCTGAAAGAACGATACAAATTGCTCGGTCATGAATTATATGAATTTTTCCAAAGAAAAAAAGCTGACTTGTTGAAAACCTTTAAAATCATATGGAGGCTTTTGCCCTCATTACAAAAAGCCGGGATTTATAAACACGCAAACATTTTCATTTCATAAGTTTAACTAGCAGACAGAAGCCGTGTCTCTTCACTAACAAGTCCATTCTCACATGCTGGTCCCTGCACGTCTTAACGCGAGCACAGAGAAATTCTCTTTCTGCAGAGACAAATACTTGCAAAATAAGCAGAACTATGTGGGAGTGTAAGAACACTTTTTTCTAATGCAGAACAATTATATCTGGTATTGTGTTAGTAATACACATTTAAATATGCCACGTGCTCTGAAAAAGTTCCAATGCTGGTTCAACCATGTGGAGCACATGACCGTTAATAAAAAGCTGAACTGGCATTCAGAAAACCACTTGCAGGACGTATTCAGGGCTCTTTCATGTAGATAAAGTTACCTGGGTGGTTCGCTGGCGCTGAAGTTCTTGTCGGTCTGTGAAGTCACTCCGTCCACACACACCTTTCACCGAAGAACAGGAGGGACGTGCTTCAATCCTTCATTTATAGAGCGCTTGGGGCTTTAACGCGGCAGAATCAGGTTCAGCCTCTTTCAGTAACAGAACAGCTCCAATAAATCTACAACCAGTGGAGTGGGGGAAGTTTCTGAGGAAGACACAACCTCTAACACGTCAAGACACAACGCGCTCTCCCCCCCTCAGTCACAGTGTCATCTTAAACCACTTATTTATGCAACCACCCTCCCAAAATAACCAGCTACTTAAAGCACAGTATCTTGGAAAGATGTGAATTCACTCAATCAGAACCATTTAGTTTTACGACCACGTCAAACACGACTTGTACGCTCTGTCAAGCCACTCACTACGACGTTGTTCCCGTGTCAGTCAACGCTGCCCAGATGTTGATCGGCAAAGAGATTTAAATCTTTGTGTCGCGTGTAAAAATGTCTTTGGTAAACACAAAAGACTGAACAGCTTTAATTGATCACATTTATGAGGTGCCGTTTAATGCACACATGCTTCAGAGGGATTTCATTTTATTACTTGTGCACTGCTGTCTTGTCTATTGTTACACTGTCTACTGCCACGCACCAATAGCCAAGACAAATTTCTTGTATGTTTGACATATTTTGGCAATAAATGTTTCCCGATTCCTGAGTCTTAATTGTGCTTGCCATTTATAGCATTACAACAAGCGACGGGGTAAGGATAAATAAAAAGGTATATTTATGAATTTATAGCAATCATGTACTGCAACAGAACCAGTGAACCAGAACCAGTTTCACACCCATTTACCTGCAGACACGTCAGACCAGATCTGCAAACTCACGAGGGGTTAAATAGGTGACCAGTTTTTTGTTTAGAGGAAAAACAAAATTCCAGAATTTTGTACAACTGAGAAAAAACCCAACTTAACTGGTTCGCACTGGTTACAGAACTTGAAAATAAGCAGTTATTCTTTGTGAGAAAAAGGGTTAGGCCAAATACTATTGTTCAACATAGTCAAGACTCACTGGTCTAAGTTGCAACCTTTCCAGATGTTTGAGCATCAAGTTAGAAAAAATTAAATGTCACTTTAGTTTATATGGACGAAGCTCCTTCATGCTCACCAGGAGCAGCGTTTAGACGTTTCTGGTCTTTAACATTTCAGCTGATCACAGAAATAAGAACAGACAACAAGGTTAATAGAAAAAAAAAAAAAAAAGGTTTATTTCCCCTATTCACAAAAAATTAAATTAAAATTGGATACATCAGATAACATCCAACCTGCACCACAGTTGAGCAAAAAAAAGGAAGTTACATCAAATTCAATTGCCAGCCTTGATATCAGATTGAAACAGTTCTGAATGTTTCTTCCACATTCTTCCCTAAGCTATATGCACCGACTCCTTCAGTCCAACCACATCGACATAATCAAATTGTCCGCTATAAAACAACGAAAACAAAAATTCTTTAAACAAAAAGAATAAAAAAAACTTGTAAAGTCCAAAAGAATTTGTGCAATGGAGCACAAAAAAAAAAAAAAAAGAAATAAATTAATAAAACCAAAATTGTCATACGAGCATAAAAAAATAAAAAAAATAAAAAAAAAAGTGGCCAACTAGCATTTCAATTTATTTCTGTAGAGCCGAGTGTATCACACTTTTGACCAAACATTTGTGGCACAGGATCCTTCTGGACAATTCATGTGGAAAAAAAGCTTCACCTGTTGCTGCTCACACCTCAACGTGCGCCTACCCGATAAACCCGGGTAAGACGCCATCGCTACCCGCTGCGCGTGCCGACTGACACGGTTTCTCCTCCTTTTTTATAAAGTACCTCACTACAAATGTGAGCTGATATTCAGGAGGGAAACCACTCTGGACTTTTCCTTCGCTTCAGGAGATTTTTGAAAAAAAAAAAAAAAAAAAAAAGGCGATTAAAAGTGAACTCTCAGACGGGTGTTGATACTCGAGGAGAGACTCAAACGACGCGCAGGACGCAGCGCCATCGGCGCAAAATTACATCTAAGCAGCACTCGTGTACACATCTTTATAGTAAAACAGCAACTGGCCGACAGCCACACGCACGCACTTCCATCACAAGCGTCCACCAACGATGACTAAAAGATAACCACCACTCTCACAGAAGCTAACCAGTGTCAGGGGAGATCCATACGGACGCAGCGCGTTCCCAGGCAGATCCTACACAGTGTCGACGGGTGGATGTATGGCATTGGCAATCACTAGTTTGATCAAAAACTGGAGAAGTACCTTATTAGTCCGGCAGCGCGTTGCAATGCCATTGATAAAGCTCTTAGAAACGCGGATTCCTCCGAATTGACCGTTATAAAATTACTAAAATGAAAATAAAGATTAGCGAGCCTCGTGGAAAAGCGCGTAATGACCGGGAGCAGCCATTGCTGAACCAAACGCTCCGGCGACACTGGAACACGGATATGGACAGGCGCACTCTACAGATCCAAAATACTGCAATTAAGATGTCGAGCTCCTCTCGAAGCCTATTCAATCCATTTTAAGGAGCACATTATAAAATTAACTATGTTAAGAGGCCTCAAGTCTTACCTAGTCATTTTCCCCATTGCTTATCGTTTAGCATTATGCTTACTTCAGCTAACCATTTAACAGTCCTAAAATCACTTATCAAAAAAAACTGTCTCAAGATCAGTATATTATTAATGTTCGTCTTACATTTGAAATTCTACGTTTCTTACAAAAGAAAAAAAGTGCATTTATATCAGTAAGAATCAAGTCATTCTTGGTGATGTCTTATCGCTCTCATTAAGTTTGTTTCGTAAAGTCTTATAAAACAAAGCAGCAGCAGCAAAAAGGATTCTCCACCTGCCTACAGCATTTGAACTCTTGTTGCAGAGAGTTAAGCTCCTTCCTGTATTAATCTACCTGTAGTTGATCTTCCCACAAACACACACACAGCCTCCTTTAAACCAAAAGGGACATAGATCGCCTACGGACAAACGAACCAAGCACCTGATGGCAGCCTCCCCGTGCCGACGACAATTATGCAAGCAACCAGACGGACATTCACTTAAACATGCGTCACTAAAGAGGTGATCAAATGCCATGCGAAACGTGTTACTGCGATGGTAAAATTCCCCCCAGCGCCTCAAATCGAAAGGGGGCGTGTGGTGGGGAATAAAAAACACCTATGATCGAGAGGACGAAAATCACTTTAGCTAAATGTACATGTGAAAAGAGAAAAGACCCATGTGTACGCGCACCGAATGGTTTTCACATCATTTCGCCGTAAAAGAAGGTGCGGACCACCTTAGCGGGTTTTCCCGCTTCGCTACGGAGTAAAAACGTTTCTCGCTCAGCGCCGGCCCGTTTGAACATGTCTACATGTCTGAGTCTACGACTGCGTGCGTTGTTGCACCCTATATGCTGGTTCAGATAATTCCTGTTTGTCTGCCCCCACCCCGCCCTATCCACTATCTTAGAGGAATAATCAAAAATTGAGGAGGGGGGCCGGTCAAAGCCGGCCCCTCTCAAGTCCTCGCCTACCTAGGATTGCTGCACTGGTGAAAGTCACTTTAGAGTGAGTTGGATTTAGTCCGAGAGGTATATGTATGTCCCTAGTTTACCCTCCCACCCCCCACTTCCTACCCCCTCCCTCAGAGAGACACACAGGGGGAAAGGAGGCCGTCCGCTAAGTGAAGGGTCTCAAGGCCAGTCACATCGCTCCAGCTCCGGTTTCTCCCCACAATCTGGGAGGTGCAATGAGTTCCCCAGTAACCCCCCCCTACATTAACCTGGGGAGGAGACAAAACGAGAGGAGATTACAAATGACACCACAAAGGACTCGTATGAATGGCTCAAGGAAGGGAGGTGCGTGTTCGCTGGACATACCTAACAGGTTGGTGTCCTGCGCGGGCGAGCAGGTTGGGTTAGACGCCGTAGCAGGCCGACAGGCGCTCCTTTAGCAGAGGGGGGAACTGCTCAGAGAACTGCTGCCAGTTCTCCTCTCCAACCTGGTCCTTGAAGCCATGTAAGATCTTGGGAGAAGAGAACAGAAAACCATCACGAGGCCGACCAAAAAGGATTTTGCGCCAACTGAAAAGAGTTTCTGAAACTGTCCCAGGAAAAACGGCTCCCCCACCCAACAGCGAGCTCTGCACACACTTCTCAGACTCAAAAAGAATTATCCACACCATGAAGTCGGGTTTCGAATGTCTGAAGAGATCATCACGGAGTGAGGCGAGCAAGTGTTGCATAGTGAGGGAGCATTTGATCGACAGCAAGCTACTTGTGACGCCATTGGATCCACAAGCTGCCGGTCAGTGATGCACGATATCCCTTCTGATGAGAAACCCACCTTGTAAAACATGTCTCTCAGGTCGTCTTTGGGGTTGACCCAAGAGGCAACAGCGTCACAGAAGAAGATGAAGTCCTGCACAGAGAGAGGACTCGTTACTAGGAAGCGCTGCGATCAGGTCACGGGGGGTGAGGAGCGTGACTGGATCAGAAAAGTTTATTTGGGAACTAAATGTATCATTGTTTATCAATGAGCTGGGAGTTTCATCCTCTCCAGGTAGACCGGTAGGCCGCTTTAAAGCAAGTGGACGCACCTGCACCACTCCTGCAGGGTTCACGCCGATCATCACGCAGATTCCCCTGAAGGCAGAGTCCTTCTCCTCGTTATCTCGGATATTCCTCAGCGATGTGCACCTGGGAGGAGGCACAATGACAACGTTTTAGGTCGGGAGTTTGGTTGCTACGGATATTTATGATCTGATAAAATGACAGCAGTTGGGCTTTGGACCGGAATGTACAAAATTAATGGACCCCTTGTATTAAAATTGGTACGAAGGGTAGGTGTCATGATAATAACCTCACCATGGTCTAATGAATTGCTGCAGCTGCGGGGCTACTTCTTGTGGGCAGACATAACCCAGTCTGCCAATCGTGATGGCTGCACGCAAGGACAGAAAACAAAAAACGATCAACTTCAAATCCACTTAATTTTTTGAAAAGGCAGCTTCCAGGTCACACTGCGTGCACGCGACAGGTTTGTCTACCTGTGTTCTCCAGCAGCGTCTTGGGTGTGTTCGGTCGATTGATGATTTCTACCAGGTGGGGCAGAACCATGCCCACGTACGGCTGCATCTCTGCACCTGTAAACACAGAAAAACTGTTCAAATACGCATGAAGACACTAGTCTTGGTTGCACAAGAACATTGTTCAAACAGCTTGAGACAACTTTGGGACTCAGTTTACAGAGAACTGCAGACCAGTTTGTCTACTTTATCAGACGCGTGTCTAAGCCTGCAGACACATGTCGTGCCTTGTCTGGATCAGAATATATAGGAACAAAATGTATCATTCTGAGTCAATGAGCTGGGAGTTTCATCATATCCAGATACTGTGCACATGTCAACGCGGAACAAACTCAAATGCATCAACAGTAAGAGCGACCTGCTTTCTCACCCATTTGCATGGAGATCTCTCCAATGGCCCAGGTGGCGTTGTTGCACACAGAGATAAACTCCGGGTTCAGGTTAAGCCCGAGGATGGGCATGAACTCAGCTGGAGGGAGGACGCGGACACACACACACACACACACACACACACACACACACACACACACACACACACACACACACACACACACACACACACACACACACACACACACACAAATGATTACAGCACAAACAAAAGACATCCGATCACCGACACACATGCGATTTGTTTACAACCTCGCAGACTCCCATTAAAAAGACATCGGACAATCTATGGCTACAACAGGAATTGCACAGAAGGTAGACGCCGGTCAGCACTTTGGCCCAGCACTCACCAGTGCAGGGTTTTACATGGAGGAAGCAGGCCTTTGTCAGATCGCCCAGCAGTGCGAAGGAGCTTTGTCGAACCTCCGGCATAGTGTCCTGCAACACAAACCAGACCCCGTAGTGTCATAAATACGGCTGGGCTTCAAATCAAACCGCCAGTTACTTTATTCTCACATCCATGAAATCATACCTGCATGCATTGGAAAAGCAGGGTCATGATGTTAGAGCGGGCCACTAGCTGTTCCACATGAGCCCCCAAACCCTCTGCCAGGCCGCTCAGCAGGTCCAGGGCAACAATCATGAAGTCCTTGTCAGGGGCCTCATACTGGTCCGGATGCTGGTTGTACATCTGTAAAGACACGGCAGGGAAGTGTCACGGTCTCTTCCGTACATCCGAAAATTGATCACCGAATACACAGAGCATTCGTGTGTGTGTGTGTGTGTGTGTGTGTGTGCGCGCACGCATTCTCACCATAGCCTGAGCTAGTGTCTTCTGGACGAGTGTGACACAGCGCTGATAGACTGGCTCACAATAAGGGAGAAAGCCACTCTGCAGGGCGGTCGCTACCGACGACAGACACTGGGGGGGGGGGGGGGGGGAGATTATGGTAATACGTTGGCACTTTGTGTATGTACAATAAAAATACATGAGCAGAGAAACCGCTTCACAAAAGCAAAAAAAAAAAACTTTGCCGTCAATAGATCCTCTTTATTTTTATCCATCAAAGAGACAACTGATCAACTAATTAGTTTACTTTAAAATGTGAGCAGACAATTTAAAGGGGGCCAAACATTCTAGTATTGAGCAACAGCCCCAAGAGGTTTTGGATCAGAAAATATAGGAACATTTTTTATCATTGTAAATCAATGAGCTGGGTTTTCATCATGTCCAGAAGCAAGATGGACCTTAAAGTCAGACTCATTGTTAAAGACTCGCTCTCCTAAGAGATATGACAAGTTTGTTCACTTAAAACAACTTCTTACCTCCAGCAGTGGGAAGAGATCCTTGTCTTCGTCTTTTAGCTCGTTCCACTTGGCAATAAGGGGGGGCATCAACTTCTGAATGTATTCCTGAAAAACCATAAAAATAATATTTTAAGTGCAATTAAAATTCCATTAGCTAAAGTCCAACTAAGGTAAACTGAACCAACCATCAAACCTATTTGTAAGACAAAGGCACACATGACGTGCGCAGCTCTATACTTCACGGACACTCACGGGCTGGTTGAGGTGGTGGCCCACTGAGTCTGCCAGAGTTCCTATGGCATCGTAGAGGATGAGGAGATTCTTGTGCTGGTACTTCCCGAAGGCAAACACCAATGTGTCCAGGATGAAGCTCAGGTAGGGGACCAGCTCCGTGCACGCCTCCTCCTCCAGGGTGGCAAACGCACTGAGGGAACACCAAGGGGGGAGGGGGGAATAGACATGTCAGCATTTGGCCCGGTGATACGGGTCTGGCGGCCCTGCATACGGGAGGAAGGGCTCACCTGCAGGCGGCCTCTTGCACCCGCTTGTTGCCGTCCAGGATGCGTTTGAGGAGCTCCGTCATTAGGGGCTTGAGGTAGGAGTCGGGGGGCTGGGACACCACCCAATGTGCGTAGCGACTCAGGGTCCAGCAGGCGATTGAGCGCACCAAGGCCTTTTTGTCGCAGAGGCACTGGATGAGGTGGGGAATGAGCTCTGGCAGGTAGGGCACCATGCCCTGCATGCAGCCTACGGCAACGAGAAAGAGCGTTAAGAAACAAAGTTCCACTAAAGAAAGTTACGAATCGCCTTTAATGACTTCACACAACTATGCTTTAGGAAAATATTTGCTAAACCACTATGTTGAATCGGATTAGATTTCAGCCATTTCAGTGGAATGTTATAGCCTCTTATTACATCGGTATCAAGCTTTAATCATCTGTTTATTTCTATGCCAATCTGGATCAGAAAATAAAGGAACATTAAGTATCATTTGAAATCAATGAGCTGGGGTTTTCATCATTTCCAGATGTGGGACAGACTCAGTTCAACGCCACAATGAAGATACTCATTAACAGGTCACTTCAGTGTGTAACATGACACTATGAACAAAAATGAGCCAGTAACAAAAACGTTATCCAGCTTTTGAGAGACATTCAAAAGGACTAAAGGAGGGACGACTTCTCAGACAGCAAGTCTGAGTTTCTGAGAGGCATCCGGTCCAGTCAGGCTTACCCTCGGCTATGGCCCCCAGCACCAGGATGCCAGACTCCTTTATGACCCAGTCGGGGTGGAAGAGCAGGCCTTTCAAGAGCGGCAGGAGGTGGGGCAGCAGGTCGTCGCGGAACACGTTGGCGAGAACGTCCAAGGCTGCAGCCGAACACTTTCCTACAGCAGAGAGAGAGACCTGTCAGTCAAAGGCCAGCCCCGTTGCTTCACACAGGATATTACAATGAGTTTTGGTTTATGAAAGGAAATAAAAATCAAGAAATGGGGAGTAAAAGGCAAATACAAATTCAGTGTACATTAACTGTGCTTATTGCCAGAACGCCCCTCCCTCCTTTCTAATCATTTATCACTTACGCAAGTTCCAGTCTGACAGCGTGTCGTCGTCATCGTCTTCGTCATCATCATCGTCATCCTCGCCGTCCTCATGCTCCGCCCCTTCATGCTGCAGAGTGACTGTCCGGGACTTGTGGAAGCGGGGCTTGATGTCCTGATCACTATCTGGTACGGCCTCGTCTTCCTCTACGTCGCCCTGGACAAGAGATTAAAAAAAAAGAGCCCCAGGATCAGTTCTGAATCATCTGCCTGTCACATTATCAGCAGCTTTAAATGCACATTTCTATGGTTTGGATTTTGTTCAAGGACTTTTTTTTTGTCACAAATGCAAAAATGTTACCATCTAGTGCTAGATATCCATGTCACACATATCTAATATATGGATCCTACACCGCCTTATTAAATCTGGATCAGAAAAATAATGGGAACAAAAAGGTATCATTGGAAATCAATGAGCTGGGGTTTTCATCATTTCCAGATGCAAGATCAAGTCCACCAGCAGCCTGTAAGGTGGACGGGCTAACAACGGCATATTTGTGGCATCGTACAGGACTACAAGAACAAAGAGCTCACCTTTAATAGTATGATGTCTATTTCCGAATACTTCATCCCATTTACCAATATAGGCGTTAGTCTAGATCAAGGGGGAGAAGGCGGAGGCCGTCTTGGTTAAAATTGACAAGATAACATCTATTGAAACTTGAGACGTCAACATGCTACTCACTGCACCAGGTGTCCAGACAGCATCTCCTTACAGACGGGTTGCTCTGCTAAAGTCAGCCAAAACTCGCAGGCCTCCAGCGCCACGTTCTCATCGGGGTCCTGCGTCCTCTGCAGCATGTACTGGAGGGGGGGGGGTGAGCAAAGTGCATGTTTGAGACAGGCAACGTCGTTAAATAAACAGTTTGAGGAGGGAGGGTGGGGCGGGCAATATCACCAAATTTGGATCAGAAAATATAGGAACAAAAATGTATCATTGGAAATCAATGAGCTGGGTTTTTCATCATGTCAGGATGCAAAGCGGACGTCCACTTAAGGACGCCGTCCAAGTGCGCTCGCCCAGATCTAATTACGTACAGGTGGTCCACAGGGGATTGAGCAGATGTCCAAGACTTACCTGGATGATGCTGTGCATGTGGGGGATGAGGCGGTCTATGCGGACCTCCAGTAACATGACCAGGGCTCGGCACACGTTCTTTCGAACCTCAGAGTCCTCATCTGCTGCCAGCGCAAACAAGCTCTGAATGGACAGAAATCACACAAGACAGAAAGTAGTTTTAATGGAGAGTTCACGCACATAAAAAAAATGTATTTATTTAAATGTGGATGAACAACTTTCCCCTTCACAGCACACAGCTCACCTCTATGAAGGTGTCAATGTTGTCCATCAGGGCCTGGGCTCTGCCAATGATGAACTGGTTCACACAGGCGATGGCGTGGGACCTGCAGCGAATAAAACACGTTAGTAGTGGAGTCAAACAGAGCTGGACATAAATACAGCACGTTTAATATAACATCTGGCTTTGCTCCACCTTGTTTGGTTAAAACTTTTAGCTTATCACACATAGCTAATATATGGATCCTACACGGCCTTGTCAGATCTGGATCAGAAAATATAGGAACAAAAAGGTATCATTGGAAATCAATGAGCTGGGATTTTCATCATTTCCAGATGCAAGACACTTTTTAAGACCTCGTCTTAAAGTTTATCAAGTCTCCCTTTTTGTAAATACTGTTGTGCAAAGTTAGTAGTTGAATAAAGGTGCAAAAAAAAAAAACCCACCAAATCGCAACAAGGGCGTATTTGCCTTGTAGACCGGTAACACCGAGGCGGGATACGCATCAAGGTAAGAACATTTATAATTTAATCCCATTATCCCGAGTATCTGGAGCAGACCGTATGAACACAAAGGTCAGGTCATGGTCAGTCCAATGTTATCCCACCCAGATGACTATGACAACCAATCAGTCTTCCTCTCTCCTGTACCTAATCTTAGGGCTGCAGTGCTTGAAGAACTGGAGGAACTTAGGAATCATTATGTTGAGGGGTCTGTTCAGAGCATCGCTGTCCAGAAGCTCCGACGAATCCTCACAGATCTTCTGCAGTGCTCCAAATGAGCCCTGAGACACGGACATACACAGAGAGGCTGTCAAATCAAACGCAAACATACAAGAAAACAGAGGAGAGAGTGAGACTGCATCAGCAAATAACAGTGAAGCAAAAAAAAAAAAAAAGTGTACTTGGTGCAATAAACACATGTCGATTTTCAGCAATTTTCCTAGAATTAAACACTTTTCTAGTCAGATCCCCCTTTTATTTTACAATCCGTCGAAACGCAAATATCATAATGTGTGCGTTTAGGACTCTAAAATATGAGCCGACTATTTTGACAAAACAGCAAAATACACTAGTATTGATCAACAGCCTCGACAAATCTGGATCAGAAAATATGGGAACAATATGCATCATTGTAAATCAATGAGCTGGGTTTTTTATCATGTCCGGATGCAAAGCAGAGGCAAGAAAAATAGTAAATACTCCATCTTAAAGATTTGCCCTTAAATATTTGAACTGTATTTTAAAAATATTTCAAAACAAACGTAAATGATCCAAAGTCATCACACGGATCCCTGATACTACATGGAAATATTTTTTGAATAAATGGAAATTTGCATCTCTGCATCATAAAAAGAAGGTAGGGCCCGGTTAGGTGCACACCTCGCAGGTGTTGTAGTCCTCAGAGTTGAGCAAGTTGCAGAGCTGGGGAAGCAGCTCAGGCCATGTTTGTAGCTCTCCTTTGGAGGAAATGGTAGTGATCAGGATGCCTAGAGGAGGAGAGAAACCCAAACGTCAGACAGTGATTCCGCACCAATGAGACCGTGAGCCTTTGCAGCGGCTCTGGATCAGACAGTATGAATACAAATGCCTTCACGGGAACTCAGGTATAGTTAATGTTTTATGCATCATCTCCAGAGGTGGCAGCGTAGGAAAGGGCTAGGTGTGGTACAGGTGTGGAAGGACGCTAAACCACAGAAGTAATGAGCGCCACACGCTGAGACAACGGCCCCAACCCCAACAACTCACCAATGGTGGCACGAATGAGCGGCGACGGGTCGCCGATGTTGTTGAGACATTCCTGCTTGATGAAGTCGGCGACGGTCGGGGGGAAGTTCAAGTAGTGGGCCTTCACATTGTTCTTCAGTATCAGACCGCTCAGAGAGCGAGTGGGCTCGTCTGAGGAGAGAGGAAAGGTGCGACTAAGCATAAAGGCAATCATGGATCACATTTCTAGGCGTGCGCAATTTCTTATGAAATTGAAATGGCTCCAAAGAGAAAACACATCAACGTCCTCTCACCTTCAGTTTTGAGTCTTGTGAGAACAAAGATGAGATAGTTGTTGAAGTCTGGGAATTGGTTGAGTTGTTCAAGTTTCTAGCACGGCAGTTAAGGACTATTTCACTTTGAGCTTCCAAATTAGGCAATTAACCATTGAACTTATAAGCAATGCATTTGATACGGTTTTAGAACTTGACATGGATTCACCTAGATAGAACTCACATCAACAAAAATAATTTTTAGTTAGGTATTACTATGTTCATAAATAACCACAAGTAAAATCTTCAAATTGTGGATAGAAATAGAACTTGATAACTTGGCAGAAGTAGCAATAGGTTAGCATGGTACATATTATAGGCCCCTTTGCAAAAGCGTGCTACACAACGTGCACCACGTTGGACTGCAGTGTAGTAGGATACTTGTTGGACTGCTCTCTGCGTGACTGTGTTGGGCGACTGGGAGTCTTTGAGCAGTTGGAGGACCTGCTGAAGTCCCTGCTCATCTGGCTGCCACTCCATCCTGAAAAACGGCGTAAAAAAAATGTAATTAACGTAGGCATGGGCTTTTTCTTATTTATTTTTTTAGAGATTAATAGGGTGGAGAAATCTGAGAACGTGGTTTCTGGATCAGACAGTATGAATACAAACACCATCACAGAGTCAGATGTTATTTTGTTATGCATCAGCTCCAAAAATCCACACTAACAGCCATTTGAACGCACTACATAGCGCTTTGCATATGAAGCCCCTTTAGTCTGCCAATTCCTAATGAGAACACACATCGTCTACAAGCAGACTTTACACTCAAGAAAGGCATTTACCTAAACTTGTATTCTAGAATATTCTAACAAAGAAGAAGTACACGACGCCATTCGATTGTCCTGGTGGAATCGAAAGAGAAATACACCCCCCTTTAATAATAGGGTTATAGATCGAGTTGAAAAACTCTGCAGAGGATTACTTTTGCTCAGTCGGCCAACGTGCCATGCGGTCGAGGGAGTAGGAAACAAGCCGAAGGGCGCAGCCGCGCTGTAGGAAGGTGAAGTGCACATGGTGAGGGTGCGAGGCGGCCCGGGGGGCCCGCGTGGGGCAGACGACGTCAACGAGCGATAAAATAAACCCCGCATCGGTTGACGGAGCCGAGGCATACAATTAACGTTAATTCAAAATCGGCTTGTGGAAAAAAAACGTGAGCCGTTAAAAATTCTGACCCGGTTCAGCCGCTCTGCGTTACTCCGACCGACCCCCACCCGGTCCAAGTTACCGTAACACTTGAGGCCCCGGTGGATTTTTCGTTGATTTTGCTACACCGCGTGGACCCGAAATGGGCCCTTCGACGATTACCCGCCGGATCGCAGTCCGCGTGGTTGGTCGGACTGTGAGAAAAGTGGTCACGGATTAAGTTGGCCATGTAACAGGGCCGCCATGTCCGGCTCCCCAGTTAAAGCTCGTCGGCCACGTTCGTGTGTTTTTTTAATCGAGTAACTTTTCACTCGACTGGTTGGTTCGATTTCATTTCAACCCGCGTTCGCGCTTGAATCGACTGTTTGCTCGCTGATCGTTTGAGATGCCTCCGCATAGTTATTGCGTTGCTACCAAAGTTGCCCTTCTTGCTCGGGCCTAGTCGACACGGCAACACCAGGCAGGAGACGGCCACAATGTGCCCGGCGTGAAAATCGACAAATCCCACCATTTATTAACAAAACTCGCCATTAAACCCACAAATCATGTTAGTATTAAGATCACATCTAAACAGTTGAGTATTGTATCGCTATTAACACGCCGTTAGGGGCCAGTTATCGGTGCACACTTAGTGAACACGTTTTGCCAACAGGCGTTAGCCACTAAGCCGCTAGAGCCATTTCTGACTGGCAATGCTAACGCTACTAGCCCGGCTAATGCTACATAACGGACACTTGCCTGATATTCGCTAAATCGGAACCGTTAACCGGCAGAGGGGGTCTAATCGACGTGGATTACGTCTACACGTTCCAGGACACGCGTATATACAACTATACGTACAATATCGACTTGAGAGTTGAACTGTCGTGCTGGGCCGCTCTCCACCCGTGCTTCGTAGCGGTTCCTCTTGTTCAAATGAGCACGCCGATGGAAGTTGACCTATGACGGCTTCCGTCCAGCGCGCACACTTTGTTAATCTAGCTAACGCGAGATTAGAGGTGGCCCTTTTCTCTCTCTTTTTCCCCCCTAAAAATACATGTTGGTTAATTATTAAGCCTAAAATATAACGAACAAATGAACACATAATAATTGTACGTATTTAATTAAATTACAGGGAATTTATGTTTGTTAAATTCATGTAGGTATCTGCAGGATGTGGTTTGTTGTGTTCATAATGTTAGTGATTTGTTGCAAAAAAAATAACATGACAACTGTGTCCTCAACTGTTTTTTTTCAGATCAAGTCAAATATCTGCTACAATTTGTAAATGCAGTTATTAGCTTTGCAACAGATAAGAATGCGGCTTATAGATTCAACCCTTCAATGTTGTACTTTTTGTTAATAATTCAACATTTCCATATACAATAAACACTTGAAATGACTAGATAAATAAGGAAACACAGTGCTGTCTTGGGAAAGGGAAGTTTGGGGTCCCCTGCTGGAGCTGTTGTCCCTGCGACCCAACCCGGGGTAAGTGGTTGAAGATGGATGGATGGATGGAGTGCTGTCTTGGGTAAATAAATAGTAATGACAATTAATATGAAATAAAATGTAATTAATATTTTCCTAAATTAAAAATACATTTAAATAAAACACACAATTTGATCTAATAAAGAACCCCTAAAGTGCATCTTGGATGGATGGGGAAAACAACGGTTAATGGCAATGTTGTGTTAATATTCTATAAGGTGATATTTGTGGTGTTTTGGCTTCATAAATGTATTATGATTGTATTATATTTTTATGCCCGTAAAATGACTTTTGGAACCAATGACTTTTGGAACAGTGACACATACAGCATCCCCCGCTTCGATACGTTGTCACGAAAGTCGAACAAGTTAGATTCTCTGCAGTCAGACCCTTATAAAAATAGTTTATTTACACATGACAGATGCACAAATGTACATTTAACTAATCAAAACAAAAAGAACATTTGAAAGGGAATCAAAAAACAACAAGCCATTTCTGGGAGGAATGTCAGTGAGCCGACATTGAGAAACATCAAGCTTCCTGCACTTCCAAAGCAGTGGGCATGAAGTGCTTCTCGTAACCCGACGACGACTGTTCTTCCTCTGATGAGCTCCAACCATCCGCCCTGTCCTCCTCCTCCTCCTTGTCCCTCTCCTCATCTGAGTCAACCATTTGGCTGTACTCCTCCCGTCCATATCTGTGGCTCTCCTCTCGAACAGCTTCCTCCCTCTGATCATCTCGGCACTCCGCTCTCGAGCACCCACTTTTGGCCACAAGCTTAGTCGAGCCGTCGGGGTCGGAGATCTTCTCCACAGAGGACTCCGAAGCCCATGGCTGGACTTCCACAACCTCCAACACAGAGATCTTGGGGTGTGGCTCATAGACGGGAATGAAGATCCAAGGGAAGGAGTCATTCATCTGCAGAGAAATCCGACATAGACACAGGATTTATTTTGTCCTTTTTGGATAAAACGCACTTACAAACTAGGACGTGACTGCATAATATAAGCGGATGCAAGCTGAATCAGACGGAGACAAAGAGTTGCTATTATTTCAGCTCAAGTTGCTCACCTGGTGCTTCATGTGTCTGAAAATGTGGCTGTTGCGGGCGTCCGGGACTTTTGGCAAAGAAACACTGAGGCACCATGTTTTCTTTTCTCCTCGACAAGCACTGGAAGATATACATGCGTTAAAAACAAACAAGAATAAGACATCTTCAATTTCAATTAAAAGAAAATGTGTGCATTAATATGATTTTCTTGTGTGTAACAATGTAACAATGTGTAACATTCACATCCACATTTCATCAGACAATGGAGAGAATTCCTCTTAAATATTCTTTTATTAATATACTTTTCATCTTTGCACTATGCAGATTCACTGCACTGTAAAAATACTGAAATAATATTGTTTCCTGGTTAATGAATTTCCAGTGGTATCAGTTATCATTAGATAAGAATGGATTATTAAGAGCATTTCTCTTTCAAAAGGTATTTACCACAGAAAGAAAAACACTCAGAAATAAGTGATGAGAGCACCAGAATGCTTTTAAACGATTATCTCACCTGCAAAAAACAAAAAGAATGCATATGAAGACCAGCAAAACGGCTCCAAGCACAAGTGCTATTATGTGCTCTGAGAAAAAGAAAAGACACGTGAGAGATAAACGGATTGTGCGAGGGGTGTGATTGAACCACACACTCATCATAAGGCTTCTGCTACGCTCATCACAGCCAACAAGAAAACACATTGTGACATTACATCATATAATACCAAAGGGTTCATGGTGGTTCGTTTTGAACTTTGCCGTCTCGTTGGCTCCGGGCCCGGCCGGCGTCACGGCTCGTATCCGGACCTCGTAGTCCTGCCCGGGACTCAGACGCCGCAGCTCAAACGTTTGTTTTTTTTGCTGCGGCGACACACTCACGTTGAACACTAGGAGAGGCGAATTGTGACGAGTGACGTTAGTGACCGGAGAACAGCTGACAGAGACCAAAAGTACATTTCTTTCGGATATATTTATCATTATTTTAGACATGCATTTGTCATAATCTGTGATAGCAACACAGTGGTTTGAGGTGAACACTAATGTCTACATTTTAATGAATAAATAACAGCTTAACTTGTGTCAATGTGCACTGCTTAATGATTTTTTCTTTCTTTTTTAAATTAAAAAAAAAATCCTTTTAAATTTTAAACTTATATCATCTTTTTTAAATGTCCTTTTTTATCTTTTAACAACTATGTTGTTTAACTTTTTTTTTTTAAGTCTTAAAAAGAAACATTAGCATTGATACACCAGTACAGGTCACACTGTGTACCAACTTTTTGGGCAATTCATTGTACAGTTATCTGCATAAATAAATAAATCCCTTATATTTCAGACCTTTCCTAAACTAATTACTACAAGTGTGTCAAGTGCTGTTGCTTTGTACCCTTCTGTCCGCCGGCTCCACTCTCCACTATTAACTGGTAGTACAGGATCTTCCCAGTCTGCATGGGGAGGGGAATAGACTCCCAGAGCAGGTTCACATGAGTGGCAGCGATGGAGGACACCTCAAATGACGGCACTTTAGGGGGGGCTGAAAAGTGACAGGGAAAAGGTCCGTCATGGCGAGAAGTTTATTCCATTAAATATGAGGAGCTGGTGGCGATGAAAAAAATTTAAAAAGACAACTCAAGATCAAGTGCAAGGCATTGATACTTACGTCCTTGAAGTGAGTATCCGATAACTGACGAAAGATGATGGACGTTATTGCTGTTTGATACAGTGAACAGTGACACTTGGTAGGCTTTGTATTTCGTAAACGGACCTGAAGGTGGAGACACAAACCAGATTAAACAGCCACCGAAAGTCAGCACGATCCCAACCTTAAATAAAGTACGGCACATTTTCAGTCCTTTGGAATCAATGAATGAACGTTCTCTCTACCCAATGAGATGCCTGTAAGCGTTCAAATCAAACAGACCTTCAAAGGTTCCGGTCCTTAGGCCTTTTCCCACTTTGATCCAATCGAATCCTTGGCCGGGAGGACGTCCTGCTTCTTTGTACTGCACCACGTGTTCCTTCAGGTGGTCCGAGCCCTGAGAGGGAGGCTCCCAGGACACAGTGAGGTTCTCTTCATTCATCACCAGGTGAACAGCTCGCTCGCTTTTGTGTTTCCCTGAGCCAGAAACAAACAGCCCGTTGAATGAGTCGCCTCTCAGACCAAACACGTATCCAGCCAGTTAAGAGCTGCTCTTTCCCCCTCGCCGTGTGTTGTCAATTTGGCATCTGGTGAAAAAACACAATCCGCACTTACTCTGCGTATTTTTTACTCAATCACAGTCGCTACCTGGTGTTGGCAGAGCCAGAGAGGAGGGCGACGTGGCACCGCAAGCGTTGTAGGCCGACACGCTGACGGAGGACACGTCCTTCAGAGGGGAGCCGAAGCTGCAGATCTTCTTCTCACAGGCTGTGGACATATTCACCTCCAATGGGTCATTGTGAGACAGTCTGACTCTGTACCCCCGAATGTGCCCGCGGGCTTGAGCTTTAGGAAGCTCCTGGATGGGATGGAGGGAAGTAAGAGGTTAGGGAGGAGCGTGTCTGCACAGAGGGAGACTGGTTCATTATTTCAGTTGAAAATGACGACCGTGCGTGTGTGCTGATCGACCTTCCACGTCACAAAGCAGTCACAGCTTTCCTGGGATATCCCACAGTCGCTCCATACATCCAGCGCTCCCTCTGGGGCTGAACAACGGTGGAACAAATGAGCAAGGTGGAGAGAAAAATGTTGAGAGTCAATGGAGCCAAATTAGAGCCTCAGTAGGTCTATGGTTCACCAAACTGTGCACATTTAAAACGGTAAATATCTGCACGATATATAGCCAGTTCTCTGCCAAATGCTGAACCAGGAGACCACGTCACGGAAGAGGACTCACCCGCCTCTTTGCTTCGTACTGAGTGGATTTCGCTCCAGTCGCTCTTCAAGCCCGTCCCACAGGAACAGCGAACTTGAAATTCGTATTCCGTGCTAGCCTGAGGATTTTCGATCGTATAGCCGACATGGACATTCTCATCCTGTGTAGAATGGGGACAAAAACAAGCGCGTGTTCAGACAAAGCTTGAGACCATCCTTGGTGTTTTTCAGGAATAGCTCTGAGGTTTTCAGGACACTATCTGATCTTTTCAGTGTCAACGTACTCCATTACACAGTGTGGACCATGCTGAGATGACGAAAAGGAAAACAGTGGGAGACAAAACCTAAATCAGACACCTCATGCCACCCTCGGTCTGCCTCGGTCCGATATCGGACGTCACATTGGCCAAAACTGAGCTGCAGCTCATCACAGGGTGGAATGGTCCAGGAAATCTCTAAAAGCTCCTGATGGCTGACTGATGAGATTTTAGGAGGCGGCAGCTTGACTAGCAACAGAGACACAGAAGCAGAATAAGATGAAATATCACAAAAGTCAGTATCAACTTCTTACCAGTATGCAGCCGCATTATTGTGATATTGTGAACGTGCAGGACGAACTCACTGATATCAGCTGTATGAAACAAGGCATCTTGAGATTTGGCAGAACCGTTCCGGTCCTCAGCCTGGACCCAAACACGCAGCTCCCCTCGGGTGAAGTCTTCCCGATGGATAATCCCACTCAAAGGGGTCCCGGTGAGCACACGCCCCTCGCTGGAACACAAGACCAGAGGAGTACAACAAATGCAGAGGCCGTCTCCCCAAGCGATTGTTAAACTTTAAAGTCGATGATGAATGTTTTTGGTCCCGTTTACTCGCTATTTGCCGGCTCCCAGTGCAGGCTGTAGTTTGTGGGGATCTCAGGGTGCGGCCTTGGATCCAAACTGCAGTGTATTTCTGCACAGTCGTCCTCGGGACATGGGATATGGCACTGGGGAGGCGATGGGAACGCAGGAGGAGCTAGAGAGACACAGAGGAACAGGCACGACATCAAAAGGGATTCAGCAAATATGTGTCAATAAGCAGGACTGACCATACATACCAACATGGACATCAATATACATGTATGCTAAGGGTACTGTATATACTGCATTCAAGAAAATGCTCGGTGTAAGAATACGTGTTCAAGAATTGGAGCCTGGCCTGGGGTCGTCGTGGCGCAAGGGTTAGAGAAGATGTGCTATGAAGCACAAGGTTGGTGGTTCAAGCCCAGGCTGCCCCATGTTCCATGTCGAAGTGTCCCTGAGCAAGACACCTAACTCCTAATTGCTCCCTGGGCAAAAATGTGATAAAGCCATGGGTTTAAAGTGTAATGTAAGTTGTTCTGGGAGATTTATTTGTCAGATCACAGGTAAAGTATCAGCGCTGCGTTTGCAAAGGCAGGAGCAGTTCAGGCAGCACACAGGCCCGAAGAACATCTGACTAACATCAGCAAGAACATCATGTTTTATAACCCTGAAAGACAGAGAAGGAAAGATTTCTATTGGCCCTAAACTGGGGTAGAGGAGGACCTTCCACTCCCCGCATCTAAAGATCCGGTCACGTCCAGACTCCTGACTTAACGTAAACATCAACGAACAGAGTGTGTATGTTGAATAGTGTTGGTGTGTCTCTAAACCCTCCTTTGGCTGGCAAATCTACTAGTTGACCCGCAGACCTTGCATTCCTCAGCCAGGACAGAAACTGACTCCCCATCCTGTCAGACTCGTGTCTGCCTGCTCGGCACATCCTGCTTCCACCCTTACCTAACTCTTAAATCAAGACAAGACAGCGAACCCCCAATTAAGCCCATGAAAAGAACTTTTGATTATCATCGGGTAAAAAGTAGTAGTTTATTTTGGGGGGGGGGTTAAAATAACACAGTGTCAGAGATAGTCTGAGATCAGCTTGGGTTTGGATTTATTTTTAAACTCCGTAGTCTGAGTGTGAAGAGCTCTTTGCATGTATTGCACTATGCAGAACAAAAGGGTCGGTCCCACGGACTTAAACATCCAATCCAAACAGCTACAGCTATGATTTTTTGACGAGCAAAGGTACTGACCCGTTGTGACAGACCTCGTGGATGTTCGCTAATTCAGAATGAAATATAGAGCTAAAATAGAAACAGAACAGAACACAAGTAGCCAACAGACATCTGAATAAACACCATTACTTGCTGTTAGAAAAAGGTAAAGGTCATCTTCGGCAGAATTTTTTACGTTTGTTAATGTTTTTGTCGTATGGATATAAATGTAATAAAGGCAATGCAACAAATATCCGAGATAAGAGAGGCAACGCGATAGAAGAGTGATCTCAACCACAAGAAAAAAACAAAAAAAAGGAAGAAATTTCATACATTTTCAAATACGCCCACACCCCGAAAACACCCTTTTATCTATTCCCCACAAGCCTGTCACATTTACCCATTTCTCAAAAGCCAACACGCCATTAGTGGTGATCCATTCACAGCCTGCACACAGCATGTTGCCAGGAAGCGCGCTTCCAGTAATGTTAACAGGAAATCAACACTGTGATCAGGTTCTCTTGTCACAACTTCCTCTTCAAAAAGAGTATAATACAGTAATATCACATCTTAAAAGGTCGGCCTGTAAATCAGAAAACGTGTCGGTATCCGCATGGGCATAAGGAGAACATAAAGTGAAGGGCCTGAAACATCCACAGTTAACCTTGATGAGTCTGTGGCCGACAAAGTACAAAGTGTAGTAGTATTCTGTTACTTGACAATATCGCATGGCCTGTTGTCATTTCTAACAAGCTCATCATATATTTTGTATGTACAATTCGAAGCGGCAAAGTATGTACCATTGTATAGTTGTTAGATAAATATATGGACAAAAGCAATAAAGCACAAAAAAAGCACACGCGAGTATAGGAGGGGACTAAATGCATACGGTATTTAGGTAACATAAGAACGAAATAAGCCTACCTGGAGCAAAACAACTTGGCATGATGACCAGCAAGATGGACGGAAGGCACCTTGACCAAAGTGTGGCCATTACATCTGGACCCCGGCCTCTAGTGCCTGAGGAGAAAAAACACACACGCACAGTATCATCAGGAAACTTCATCATACTGGTGCTTTCCTGGGAGGCCACACAGTCGTAGGTGAAGAGGGTGCAGAGCAGGGGACTCAGTACTTAGGGGGGGGGGTCCCTGTGCTCACAGTTCTTGTGCTGCTCTGACTGATTGGGGTCTGCCAGAGAGGAAGTTCAGCACCCAGTTGCAGAGGGCAGGTGTACTACCCAGAGGGTTTGTGTGGGAAGACTGTATTGAAAGCTGAGGTGAAGACTTGGCGTCCTTGCCCTCCAACTCCATGTTCACTGGATCGTCAGTAGACCGGTTCTACATTCAATACATTAGTTCTCTTATCTCTTACAGCATATTAAGCGACAGAGATATTCAGCAACATTTATAATTCAAGTTTTTTGTAAAAATATCTCCCAGTATTATAGTAATCATATTCAGCACAGAAAAGAAATAGGCCAGATTGCAAAAGATTGAATAGATCAACAGATCTATTTTTGTTGAAGCCCTTCAAAACCTGCTTTGTGAGCTTTCTTCAAATCATCAATTTCTGCCATTTCATTTCTGTGTCCAGAAATTGTCCATAGTTACAGAGTAATTTTCCTAAAGGTTAATAACAATCCACTTCAAGGCTCAGAACATTCTAAAGAGTTACAAAAGAAAAGCCTTTCCCAATCTCCATGAGCAGATCACTTTGCACTTCTTTCAAACAAAGCATTGAGGTCTTCTGCCCTTTAAGACAAGTTTCTCTAACATTGATACCAAGTCACAGTCGCTTCCACCTCTCGGCAGCATCACTTATTCTCTGGACTCTATCTGCAAGTTGAAGGCTGTCTTCTAAATATTTGAGGGGGATCTGAACAAATTTTCACTGCCACAAATGGGATATCACTGAAACAGTTGATAAAGTAATGTCCATCCCGTTGACTGCTAAGCTCTTCACTTCAAAATAAAAGTACCATATTCACGGTTTTGCCCCCCTGGTATTTAAGACGATGCAAATTGCGGGACCTTTTCTTTTTAATTATCCCCAAATCAATTTATGGCCACGCTACATTTTCAGTGTTAGTTTTAGTTCAAAATTAAACTTAGAAGTTTGAACGGAAAGAAACGGACTTGGACACAAACAAACGCATGGCACGTCAGTGACACAGATACACGAAGGGAAAAAGGATCAACACGGAAGATCGAGTCCGAGCACGTTGTTGGTCATTTCGACCCAGTAAGTGAATCAGCTATTCTCACATTCCGCAACAGTCTGTCTGTCTCTCTCTCTCTCTCACACACACACACACACACACACACACACACACACACACACACACACACACACACACACACAAACACACAAGCATTCCTGTTAGATCCACTCAAGTGTGAATTGAGCTAATAAATAACCGTTATCTAAAGTAAAGAAGAAGCGTTTCTATGTGAATATTGTCTCTTCTGCTAACGTTATATTACCATCATTATTGACTGTGATTATTTACCTCGTCGAGAGACACCCCCGCAGACCGTCGTGCATTCTTCTGCGCAACAATATGTAATTAACAAAAAGTCTCTGGTCTGTTGCGACTCTGTTACCAGTCGGCCACGCCCATTTGTGGAATATCCAGTGACGTAATCGTCTCGCGCACTGTCGCGCTCTACTCGGTGTACTTCCTTCCTGCTGTGTGTTTGACGAAGGTACGACAACAAGGCAGCAGGAGCTCATGAACCTTCACAGAAAAAACACACGTTAGAACAGATAGTGACGACACTGAGCACTGACACTGGCCTTTGCAGGAACTTCGTTTTACACATGTACTTTACTTGAGTACTTCTTTTACACCGTAATACATATTGTTTCTACTCTTTTCACGTTAAGATTTTTTTGTAAAAAATGTGCTGCTCCTTTTGGTCTGTGCTTCTGGTGTGTATGAGTTGTTGGCAGTTCATCATCAGGATTTCCCCTTCTCGGGTGGCTTTACGTGAATAGTCGTTGAAAACGCCCAAAGTAGTTTTATCATCCATTGATTCACAAAAAACAAAGGCACACTTAGAGAAAAGTCCCATGAAGTCATGCAGATTTGTGTGGTATAACTGTTGTAGAACTTTTTTCTCCCTGCAAGATGAATCATTTAACAACTTTTCAGATTTAGTCTGAAGTCTCTAGCCTCTACCGACTATAACATTGAAATGCTGCAGAAAAACAAGCCAGTATGAACCATTTTAATGCAGATATTTTTTCTTTTGTTAATTTAAGCTAATGTTGCTGATGAGGACTTTATCAGTTTTATATATTGAGCGTTTTATTGTGTCTTAAGTATCTGCTTTCACTTCAGCGATGGATCTGGATCCGTTTCTCCGTCCATCATTCAAAAATGTCTCTGTCTCAAACAGTGTTTATACGGATGTACGTTCAGCATTCGTGCAGCACGGAATGCAAAAAAGGCCCACACAGCATATTTCAGGCAAAGTGAGATTATTTGAAGTCAGCAATTGAAGAAAGACGCAACCTCAACATTACTTAAATGTGCAATGACATGGCTTCTCTTCATACATTTTTTATTGTGGATCTGAACCTTTAACCCAATTAGTACTCTGATTAGAAACAAATTGAAAAAACAACATTCTACTTCTAATTGACAAACAAGATTACGCATTAATGAATGAATCTACAGTTGTTGTCAAATGAAAACATAATGGTAATTCTTTCTGTCGGACTCTCAGACGCAGCTCGTAATGAAAGAAGTTAATTACAATGCGTGTGAACGACAAAACAGCTTGGTTGAAGATTATAAAGTTAAGGCGTTTCATTACAAAGAGAAGGCTTGACGAGAAACATACGAGAGGGTGTTGTGTCTTTTGTTTGTGCGCTTGTACGTATAAGTCCGCCGCTGTGTTCTCTGAGTAGCTGGACCCTCAGCAAAGGGAGCTGATCTCGCTCTTGCTGCAGCCCCACTTGCAGCAGGCGTTGGACAGGCCTATCACCACGTCCCGGCCCTTGCGGTCAGCGTTGCGCAGGGCTTCTAGGATTTCCTCATTGATGAACGAACGGGTCGGCCTTTTAAAGAACCCCTCCTGGTCGTCTCGGGCTGTGAAGCTCAGGTCTCTGTCCCTCTGGAGGAGCCTCTCCACCACGTTGTTGGGACTCAGACCCTCGGCGGACTCCTCCTGAGGGGAGCTGAAGGGGTCCTCTGAAACGTCTGCAGCAAAATGACAGAATATTGTTGTTTTTGTCTTGTCACACTTAAATAACACATTCCATTATCTGCAATGAGGACCTGTAGGATGTAGAATTGTTTCAGGGTCAGGGATTTTTCTATTCAGGGCTTCCACATGATACATCTCAGGGAAATGAGAATCATAGCTCTCTGATTCCAACACAGATTGTCCACTAGGACAACTTAAAAAAAAAATGCTGTTCATTAACGTCATCAATAGTGTTTCCCGTCCGTCTGCACTGAAAATAACCTCTGTTAACGTTAATCAACGGCATGTGTTTCTCTGCAGAATTTCACACGATCACAAATGACCGGAAGGTAAAGAAAGAGGCTTCATCATGGACTCTCACCTGCGCTCTTGAGTGATCGTCTCCATCGTGAACCTCCGCAGGTGAAGATGACGGCCCGGATGAACTCTCGGCCACACAGTTTCACCCCATAGTTTGGGTCTACCATGGACTGGACCTCAGCCACCAGCAGGCACACAGCCAGTAGCACAGTTTTCCACATAGCGGCACAAAGAGACGAAGCAAAACAGAAAGGGGTCCAAATGTTGTTTGCTTTCAGCACCACTTAGCTTTTGGTCTCCCTGTTTGAAAGAGCTATGGTTTTCTAGCTGACCCAGGCGTGGTTTATAAAGGGGTCTGCACACTGCGCACGCAGGCCGTCTCCGCAAGAAAAACAGATATGAAAAAGAGATACCGTCAGAGACCTTTATGGGGACAAAAAGGAGACCAAAGGTGGCATAATAAACCAAAATGTCGGATGATATAATTGGTTTTCAGCACAGGAAGCACTTTTGTCACTTCTAAAGTCCCTCAATGTTATGACATCATAACTCACATTCAATATGTACGCATCCCCTAATTGTGGGTTGTGCTGAGGATGTGAATATCGAAAGCATATTGACATTGATGTCAAACTAAATCAAAAACATATGGGCTTCGGTCACATGAAAAAGTTTTGGCTTGCATTGAGCAAGTACAACCCTGGTTTTATGGGTTTCTCAAAAGACATTTGATATTTTGAAAAAATACATTTTCTTTGTTAAATTGACGTGACACTATTGCCATATCAATGGATATTGTGATGTCCTTTCCTTACAGATACAATTCATTTTCTTGTAAGATGCATTGATGTATACATTTGTCGATTAATCATACAAAAAAAGAGAATTTTAAAGGATTTATCAAATTTTAAGAAATAATGTACAAGTTGGCTCCCGATAGGTGTATTTACCACATAGATCAAAATATTTAGCACGTATATCAAAATATTAAGTCCCAAGAATAGAGGGGCATTGTAAAGGTTATTTCTTTAAAAATTAGAAAGGAAATGCACGATAAACTGAAATTAGCCTAATACCTTAAATCAATGATTCAGGCTTAATTACACATGTTGCCGTGGATTCCCTGATAACATTCCCTGCAGGCTAAATTTTAGCCGTTGTGACCAATATCACAATAATTAACATCTGCTTTTCCATTTTTAATCAACAAAAGACCCTGCGTACCTTCAGTGTGTATAATTTTCTTTTCTCTCAAAAATGGGTTGTTCTATCATATCTTTGCCTAAAGGTGAACTGGGAGAACTGAGACCGGACCAGCGACATTTCCAAAAGCAGATAACATAGAAGTCCTATTGTGAGTCAGACACAAATAAAACATATTTTTATCTGTGTATCCACATAGTCAAAGGTCGCTCATTTAGAGAATTTTAAATGGGGACCATGAATTTGTAATTAATGTGACGATAACAAGCAAACAAAATGGCATTGTAGGAGGGTTTCCACCCTGACATTCATGAACAATAGTCACAGACGTGACCTGTGGAGGTCATGGCAGCAATGTGACAACGCAGTAGCCCATACTTTTAACTTCAAATGAATGTGCTGTGTGTCAACAATTCACACTATAAATAGTTGCAATATCCAGCAACAAAATATTGTTGACATGGCCCGGGGTAATTTTGAATGGAGTTTAAAAAATGTTTCATTACACAGCAGGTGCTGTCATTGTTCTGTTTGCCCATTTTACATTTGAGAGACTACTGTGACAGTATTGAATTGTTAACTGACACCAAAATAAACTTTTCTTCCACTTGAATAGCATCCGCATGCTGTAAAATATTGTGTGTCTATGTTGGACAGGTATGTCGAACAATAGGGCGTTAATGGTAGAACCCAGAGCCAAGTCACAAAATATGCATTCACTCCAATAGGCCTGTTTTTCACAGCAACGGCTGCTTGTTCAGCCTCTGAGTAGTTCTGTTAGCAAGCGAAATGTGCTGTTCGTGTTGTAAGTATTTTAGTGGATTTCCCGTCACTAAATTGATTAAAATAATGTTAACAGATAGCTTCTTGTACAATCCTAAAGATACTCGTCCTTCCAACGGAGAATGTTCTTGCTTACAATCTGCAACTTCGCCAACAGGCATTAACATCTCACTAAAGGAAGATCTACATATGCATGTCTATGCATATTAATGAATAACGATAGTTTTTAATGAATACTACTCTGAGGTAGCTACGCTGCATATTGCCCGGAAAAGGTCTTCCTGGAATTACCTGAAGTCTAGCTATCCAAATCACGTACCAAACCACCAGGTTCAACTTCCTTTGACGCAACTCTCTCTTTAAAAGGCTCTGGTGGAGATCTGCTGCGTCTCTGACTTTAAGACAATTTGGCAGCACTCAGCCAATCAGAGCGACGGAGGGGGAGGGAAGGGAGCGGGTGGGTAGCAACAGTTGCCCTGGTGAGGACGAAGCGCCATAGCCACGGTAGCCCTGGCGACAAGAACCCAGCAACGAGAATCAACAACAACAACTGAATCCGCCATAAAAAAAATAAAAGAAGACATTTAACCGGTGGACAATACACACGTGGATACAGAGGTGAAGCTCTTTACATATAGAACAGATTTAATGTCCAATAATGGTTCAACTGAATTGTGCTATTGCTTTTTTCCCTTGTGTCAGTAGCCATAACTGGCAACTGCCTCCCAGTGTTAGCCGAAGTTAGCCTGCAAGCTAGTCTTCGTATTGATAAATCAGTTGAGTCGGTTTCGTGAAGGAGGTCGTTTCTATCCGCTGCTTATTTGAGGGACACCGATTTGCGCCTGCCATGACGACGCAGCCACAGACGCATACTCAAGCAGGCCGTTGTTATGGCGATGTCAAATGCAAAAGGTACAAAATGGCGGTTGTTATAGAGACCAGTTAGCTTGCTGCCCGTGTTGCCTTGCTATGTAGCTAGCCTCGGTGCCGTCACGACAGGCTCGCCGCCGCTCGGCGTCAACGTACGGTTAATTGAACGCGTTAGCAGTAACGGGAACTCCCCTCTCTGAACGGCAATTAACGGGCATGCCGCGGCGGTTTCATTCGATACGTTTCATTCAGTACCCGCCGCCTCCCTCCTCCCTCCCCGGCACAAAAAACCCGTCCCTCCGTAACGCTCCAGGACGTTGGGTCACAGAGGGATGGTCAACATAAAACAGTTAATACGATTAGGCAGTTTTTTGTGAGATCAACCGGCAAATGAAATGCCAAAGATGGGACGTTGGTAGCGACGGCAGGTGTCGGACATTTAGCATGTGAGGGGCGTGGCGAGAGAAGGCGTTTTTTAATGCAGGTGCTCTGCAGGTCCGCGTCTAGCTGGTTCAACGGGTTTCTTCGTCGCGTTAACGGCTGTTGTTGCTTGTTGCCGTTTAAGGTCAAATAAAAAACTGTTTTGTTTTGAAAACACAGTGTAGAATATGCCCCCCCCCCTCCTCTGAGAGATTATTAAAGACGCGAGCTTTATAATAATAATAATGATCAAGGCAACTGTATTAAAATACAGTAGGCATTTATTTCACTAATCACATACATGTAATATCCTCATTTGTCTGACATTCGACGTTACCACACATGCGTATTTACAAGTGAATGACATATTACTGTGTATATTACTGCAACGTGGTATGGGATTTTCCCAACTTGACGTGTGAATGGCCGCAGGATGTGAGATCACATTACAGGTAATGAGACACCGACATGTTTGTTACCCTCAAGGCTTCTCCCTCCCACATCAGCTGCACCACCAACCGGCCAGCTACAGTAATAATTAAAACATGTGTGGGTGTGTGTTGAGGGGGCTGATCATTCTTTTCCACTTACACCTTCAAGTGATCCTGCAGCCAACATGACTTGTGTTGTGTTTAGGTTTTACTGCCCACCCCAAAGTATGTGCAATGTATGTATGTATGTATGTATTACTCTGTTTAGTTAAACTTTTCCAATGTAATATTTAAACAGCTGTTACATTACACCCTCAAGACGTTCCAAACTCTGACTAGATCCTCTGCCTTGTCTTTATCTGAATGATCGTACACAGGCTTCAACCACTGAATGACTTTGTGCTCCAGCCATATAACTGGACATTTCCAAGATTCGTCCTGGAACTCATAGTGGAGCATTCAGAGCATCTGTTGTAACTATTGTGACCATGCGTAACTAATCGCTAGTTTCTTTTTCCTAGAGTGACTCCCAGCTCTTGAAATGGCCACCTCAGGCTACGTAGGTGAAATCCAGCCGGCGGCCCAACCCCAGGGGGCCGGTGCTACTGTGGCAGCGGGGCAACCCGATACCGGTTCCAGCCCCGCGGCTGCCCCTCAGTATCTGGCTGAGATTCACACTGCCGTGGACACTCCCACTGTCGTCACACCCACGGGCCAAACTACCCCCGCTGATCAGGCCACTTCAGTTGCGTCCCCGAAGCCGGCGGATGTTATTCAAGTCCAGTCCACGTCACAAGCCCAGCCTCCGCAGACACAGTATGTGACTGCAGAGATCCAGGGCTCTCCCACACAGACCGGAAATGCTCACAGCACTCCTCAGTACATTGTTGTCACAGTCACAGGTAAGATCAGAGCTTTGCATGCTGTCTGGATGCAGGGAAGGCAGGACTCAAACGCTTTTGAGTTTTGAAACAAAAAAGACTTTAAGTCAGGATGCGGGGGGGCAAAAGCACAGACGAGAACCGGGAACACTTCAACATGGACTTCCAGACATTCAACAATGATGTGACAAGAGACACACACGGCTTAAATACACTAGGGAGGTGCAGGTGATTGGACACAGGTGGAAAAAATCATGACACGGCAGACATTCACAGGGGAGGACAGGACAAGGCAGGAAGTGAAGTTACCCAGGGAGACAAGAGGCAAGAAACTACAAAATAAAGCAGGACATGAACCCAAACCGTGACACATACCATGATATTCCCTCGGGGACGAAGCAGTTGTCTACTTAAAACATCCATATTTGATAGGTTCTTTTAAAGAACTCCATTGGTTTATAGAGTAACCATAGTTATTATGGTGTCTTTCATTTTTCAGCTGTATATTTTACAGAGTGAGATCAGCCGTTATAAAAAACTAATAACACTGTAGTTAAGGGCAGTAAGTTATAAATACTTGAGTGGTGAAATGAGAGGTCAAAAATAGCAACAACTTCATGAAATTAAAATATTGTGATTATATTTACATTCCCACTGTTAAGAGGGCTCCCTTCACTCAAGTGACAGCTTGTCAGACTCCAGCCCCCCTCCAGCTGTGGTGCAAACCGGAGTTCCCACGCAGGTTGTCCAGCAAGTGCAGGCTGCTCAGCAGGTATACAAATGCACGCTCGCACAAACACGCCATGAAATGAATGTGGGCGTAATCAAAACTGTACATCACCTTTATCTCCGCAGAGGTCAGTGGTGCAGGCCACCTCTCAGATAGCCAAGACTGAGCCGGGCACTCTGAGTGTCACCAGTCTACAGCCTGTTCATATCAGCCAGGAGGTCAGTCAAACACACACACGCACACACAGTCTGTCTGGTAAATGTGGCTGTCTGACAATAACAAAAGGGGATCACATGCAACATCCAACTTCTTCACACTGTGGCTTCGTTTTAGACAACTAATCACATGTGTGGTGGAAACTGCTTCCAGTTCCTCCCTTGCTATGACCTGGCAGCGTTAGTCAGGGATGCGAATCTAGGAGAGTTGCAGCATCAACTTGAGGTAGAACAGCGAGAGTGGCAGGCCCACGTATTGGCACATTACCCCAGAGAGTGCTGCGTGCCGACCCGCCTCTTCTCGGACCGCTTCCAGTATTGCCAGTGCCTCTACTGGCCCCCTGCGCCTGCTGAGACACAGGATAGAGCAGCCCACCATGCAGTCACAAGCGCAGGCCTCTCTCAGCCGCCGTCGCAAGATGCAACTTCTGCTTTCCAAGTAGGTCAGGGACACAAGGGCTATACAGCCAGAGAATATGTCCACAGCTCAAAGTTATAACCTCAAAAGCAACTGTGTATGCAAGATGTGAGCAGATTGTCAGGCTGGAAATAGTGCTTTAACTCAGGGGGAAAAAGGATTCACAGAGTTTGTGTGTGTGCGCTCATTCCTCAGGTGCAGCAGCAGCTCACGCCAGTGCAACATGTGTATGCCAACCAAGTGCAGTACGTGGAAGGAGGAGAGGGCAACTACGCCACCAGCACCATGTCAGAATGAGACCGTGCCCATCAGTAGCTAACGCGTGTCAACGCAGAACCTGTCCCCATCTCACGGTTGACTTTGTCCCTCACGCGTCTTTCCGTGTCTTTGATCCAGCCGTTCCAGCGCCTTCCCGTACACCGACGCCGCCCTGTACACCCAGACCACAACTGCCCAGTACTATGAAGGTCAACCAGCTTCAGGCTCACAGGCCTCCACCCCCGGCACGCCCATCACCGTCTCCGTCACCGCTGGCGCAGCGGGGGGCGTCTCCATGTTTGTGGCCCAGCCCACAAGTGCGGCGGGGGGCGGGGCCACGGTGGTGACCGCGGGGGGCACCCCCAACGGGTCGGTGGACGGGGCAGGCACCAACGGGGGCGCAGCGGGCAGCTATGTGATCCAGGGGGGTTACATGCTGGGCAGCGGCGGCGGAGGGGCAGCGGGCAACAGTCAGAGCTACTCGCACACCGCCCGCGCCTCCCCGGCCACTGTGAGTATGACGGAGGGCGAGGAGAGCAGCGTGCCGTCGGCAGACAAGAAGGTATGCAGAGGCGCCAAGCGCAGGAACTTTTTCGAGTTTTGTTCTCATCCCCCAGGGGGCCCCCAGTCCCCCCTCTCCCCACTTTGGTGGCACATACGGATGATGTGTCATCGTTTTGTCCCGTGGAAAGCACAATTTAAAATGTGGAGGTTGTTAGGAGGAGGAGCGGAGAGTTTTGGCCGTGGGCGATACGATACCTTTGAGTATGACAATGCTTTTGAGGATTGTATCACATCAAAATGTGTCGTGGCCAGCAGAGTTTTCTAGCTGTGCTGAAAGGAAACAAAACCTCATCATTCTCATATCATTACAGTGCATGAGATGAGTATTCCTTTTGCCTGAAATGCCCCCAAAACATACTGCTCATGCCAAATTCATCCCATTGAAGCCCATATGTTACAGGTGGCCGAGCTCAGTTTGGCGCACTTGTGTTTTCATCCCCAAACAGATTGACACAGTGTGAACGTAAAGCTATGTGATTGCATGTGCTGTACAACCGAAAAGTGTGTTGGTGCCTAGTTTGGCGCGTGCACGGGTCGGAGTGTATCTATTGGCTTTGCTGACTGCACCAGCTGTTTTCTGTGTCTTTGCCTGCGTGTCAGGTACAGTGGTTGCTGGACAACTACGAGACAGCTGAAGGCGTCAGTCTGCCGCGCTCCACGCTCTACTGCCACTACCTGCTGCACTGCCAGGAGCAGAAACTGGAGCCCGTCAATGCCGCGTCTTTCGGGAAACTCATTCGCTCCGTGTTCATGGGGCTACGCACGCGACGCCTGGGCACCCGGTACGGGAACGGAAGACATGACAGTACACACACACACACACACTCAGTGGTTTTAATACACACCCTGTTGTAATGGTTAGAATCCTTCGAGCATTGCAGAGGGTTTGCGTGGTGTAGGCAGAAATGTGCGTACAGATGAAGACAGATAGGCGTGTGTGTGGGTGTGAGGAAGTTTCATAATGGAAGTGAAAGTGGGCGAGCAAGATTGACTTTTAAAAGGTTTTAAATGAGATGTGTTCGCTTATCAAATGCTCTGAAGTTAAAAACATGTATAGTTGAATACCAGTACTGAGACTACGGGGAGCGACGTAAACCCTCTCTTCTCACATCTCTCCTCGATATATTTACTCTGGGAGACGGGAATGTGATGTGGAAAACCTACAAATCTGTTCCCGACAGGGGTAATTCTAAATACCACTACTACGGCCTGAGGATCAAGGCCGGCTCTTCTCTTCTCCGCCTGATGGAAGACCAGCAACATCTGGCCATGAGGCAGCAGCCCTTCTCACAGAAACAGAGGTGCGCACACATCCATCGTCCATCACCTCCATTAACTCACCTCACGGCCGATGAGACGGACCTCCTGTTTCATTTCACTTTATTATTTAAAGCCTACATGCAGATCGGAGTGTTTAATCTACCCTATCAAATGTGCTTTACCCCCACCCCTGGCAGGTTGAAGCCAGTGCACAAAGTAGAGGGGCTGACCAATGGCACAGCAGCAGGAGCAGGGCAGCAGCAGAACCAGCAGCAGGGCTCCGGGCAGGTGGACATCAGCACCCAGGTTCAGCAGTACCAGCAGTTCCTTGGTGTGTAGAGCGAACACATAAAGTCAGGTCAATCAATATTTGGATATTTTTCTTTATTTTGGCTCTGTACACCACATCAATGGAGTTGAAAAAAATCATGATGTGCAGACTTTCAGCTTTAATTTGAGGGTATTTACATCCGAATCGGGTGAACGGTGAAGGAAGTACAACAACATTTGTTGTACTTCCTTCACCGTTCACCCAAAAACGGTGTGGCCCTTTGTACATTACAAAGGGCCACACCGTTTTTAAGGGGCCAAAAGTAATTGGACAAATTAATTTAAGAAATCTAATTGTCACTTTTAATACTTTGTTGAAAATCCTTTGCAGTCAATGACAGCCTGAAGTCTGGATTCCATAGACATCACCAGCCGCCGGGTTTTGTCCCTGGTGATGCTCTGCCAGCGTCTTCAGTTTCTGCTGGTTTTGGAGCATTTTCCCCTCAGTTTTGTCTTCAGCAAGTGAAATGCATGCGCAATTGGATTCAGGCCGGGTCATTGACTTGGCCATTGCAGAACATTTCTTTGCCTTAAAATACTCCTTGGTTGCTTTTGCGGAATGCTTCGGGTCATTGTCCATCTGCACTGTGAGGCGCCGTCCAATGAGTTCTGAAGCATTTGGCTGAATATGAGCAGATAATATTGCCCGAAAAACTTCATCCTGCTGCTTTTGTCAGCAGTCACCCAATCAAATACAAGGGCACTAGTTCCATTGGCAGCCATAAAGGCCCACTCCATAACACTATGTAACCTAGGGGTGCGTGTTTAAAACGAAGGATAGGTTGGGCGCCAGACAGGCAAATAACCCACGTTATTCCCTGTCATTTTTTTAAATACTATCGTTTGTAAAATGCACAATAATGTACCCGACCAGCTGGGTACCCCTGCTGCAAAAATGTAAAGTAAATCAAAGACCAAATCAGGAAGCCCATCTACTCAGGGAAAACAGCTGTATTCAAACATAACTTTTGATGGGGGTTATATCATTTAAGGTACAGCAGTTTAAGAAAAACACATGTTAAAGCACACCAATAATAAAGTAGAAAGTCCTTTGATCAAAGTCTGTTACGGAGTCCAGATAATGTCAAATGTTGTGTTATCGTAGAGGACGGTGAGTGTTGGGTTGAGTGGAGGGTTGCCGTGTGGGGTGGTCAGAGTGAGTTGGGGAATCCGGAGAGGTGTTTCTGTGGGGAACTAGCTTCCCTGATCGACCCGGCGAGCCGTAGTCCAGGGCGGTCCAAAAGATCTCTCCGGCCAATTCTTCCGCTTGCAGTGTCGAGCAGGTCTTTTAGTACTCCTCTCGTAGAACTCCACAAGGTCAGCAACCAGCGATCTCCTGTTTGGTTGGTTCCTCTCTTCTCACTCCTATGGCATGCAGCCTGTGTCAGTTTCTTTCACTTGCAGGTGTGTCCAATCTTCTCACCTTCTCCTTGCCCCGCCGTCTTTATTTTAGCCAGATGGAAAAAAACAAGTCTGCAGGCTGTGGCCTGCTACAACTACCTCCACCACGCTTCACTGATGAGGTGGTGTGCTTTGGATCATGAGCAGTTCCTTTCCTTCTCCATACTCTTCTCTTCCCATCAGTTTATCTTTGTCTCATCTGTCCGTAGGAAGTTCTTTCAGAACTGCACAGGCTCATTTAGATGCTTTTTGGCAAACTCTAATTTGGTCTTCCTGTTTTTGAGGCTGGTGAACTCTCTGCATTTACTCTTTGGTCTTCTCTTGATTATCGACTTTGACACAGATACACGTACCTCCTGGAGACTGTTCTTCATCTGGCCATCTGGCCAAATGTCATCCACTGCAGTTGTCTTCCGGTTCTTTTGGTGTTGCTGAGCTCACCAGTGTGTTTTTTCTGAGTGTTTTTTCTTTTTTCTCGATTTTTCAGCTTGCTTCACTGATAGCGACAGCTCTTTGGACAGATTCCACAAATACCACACCTGAAATGAACTCTAGACCTTTTTATCTACTCTGTGTAAATGAAATGACGAGGGAAATACACACACACACACACACACACACACACCTGACCTTGGAACAGCTGAGCAGCCAATTGTCCAATTACTTTTGCTCCCTTAAAAAGAGGGTGGTCACATTGGAAATTGTTGTAATTCCTACACCGTTCACCTGAATTGGATGTAAATACCCTCAAATTAAAGCCGAAAGTCTGCATTTAAAGCACATCTGTTTTCATTTCAACTCCATCGTTGTGGTGTACAGAGCCAAAATAATGAAAAATGTGTCAATGTCCAAATATTTATGGACCTGACTGTACCTACAGGTGTGGAAGTGATGGTTTGTCTAAAGGATTTATGAGTCTGACGGTGATATTGGATAAATTGTTGATGTACATACAACTTTCAGTGTAATACGATTGCAGTTAGTCACAGTAATATTATGGCTCCCCGTTGAGTAGCCAGTGTTCTTGTGTTCCAGATGCATCCCGAGCTCTCCCAGACTTCCCAGACATCGACCTCCAAGGGAAGTCTCCGCCAGAGGGAATCGAGCTGGAGCACATAAAGAGCTTCCAGCTGCTGTACAGGGAGCACTGTGAGGTGAGTGAATAAAAGGAAATCCGTTAGCTGAAAGAACCCCGCATGAGCAATTGTGTTGGAGAACTAAAAGCTGTGAGAAGGAGAAAAATAAAACATGAATAGATCATGTCCTTCTTTTCCCACACTTTGTGTCCGTCTGATTGATCGCGTGGTAATACGAATGTGCTGTTTATACGACGTGTGTGTTCCTTCAGGCGATACTAGATGTGATGGTCAACCTGCAGTTTACCCTGGTGGAGACTCTGTGGAAGACCTTCTGGAGGTTCAGCCAGAATCAGGCTGGAGACGCCACGCTGGCTGTGTGAGTGGGCAAAACTTATTCAAAATTCAGTCCCAAACCAAAGTGAGAGGATTCTCCTCGCGCAGAAGCACAACCATTTGACACTGGAATGCAGGTAATTACAAACTGGCGTGCGTCTCTGTGCGTTCGCAGCCACGACGAGTCGGAGAAGCGGCTCCCGAAGTCGTGTCTGGTGCTGCTGTGCAAGTACGATCCGGTGCTGCGATGGAGCCGGGACTGTGACAACAGCCTGTACCAGGCTCTGGTGGAGATCCTCATCCCTGATGTCCTCAGGCCCATCCCCAGTAAGGCCTTACAACCAGCGTGATGATGCACAACATATAAATAGTATGGTGCCGAACAGTAATATGCACACCGTGAAATACTTACACCTGAAAGGTGCCCACACCGATAAGAAAAATACTTTCATTTTTTAATTACAGCACTAGTATCCGTATCTACAGTAAATGCTAAAAGAGACATTATTTTACTCCGAGCCAAATGGTAGGATTTACTAATGAGAACAAAGATCACATTGATATGTAACACTGGAAGCTTTTTAATATAATTACTTAAAAACAGGTTTGTTCCTGCTGCACAGAAACATGGCCGTACACTAAGCGTGTGCCGGCCAAGAATTCTGATCCTTTGTCCCGGAACATTCTCGTGGGCTGAGGAAAATGAAACCGTACTCTGAAGTCTTTGATCCCCTCTCCCCTCGCCTCCCCCAGGTGCCTTAACTCAAGCCATCCGCAACTTTGCCAAGAGCCTGGAGAGCTGGCTGACCAACGCCATGATGAACATCCCGGAGGAAATGGTCCGCATCAAGGTACACTCCTTGGATTAGCTTGCAGTTGGTGGAACTACACACTTCATGAGCCATGGAGTGTTTTTTTTTACGCTGGCAGGCTCAGCCATCGTGAAATCTGTTGCGGAGAGAGTGCCGAAGTAGCAACGAACTAAAAAAAGCTGCGGCTGATTTGACGTGGAATACTGTCCTATTACTTGCCTGCTTATTTCGGGGCAATAATATTTCCTTGTAGAAACATTAAACACAGTATAAATTGTAAATTTTTGCTTCGGTATAAATCAACATCTCCCAAACCGCTTGTCCCTCCCTCACTGAGAGCAAAACACTCGACGAGATCACGACTCTTCTCCTTGCTCCTAAATGGTGGACGAGCTTTCTGATGACACCAGGAGCGCAGAGAGCCTTCACATCTTCCGCCGCAAGTATTTTTCACCCGTCCCTTTTATCCGCTTCTCCTTGTGGTCCCTCCAGGTAACGTCAGCCAATGCATTTGCCCAGACCCTGCGGCGCTACACCAGCCTGAACCACCTCGCCCAGGCCGCCCGCGCCGTCCTCCAGAACACGGCCCAGATCAACCAGATGCTGTCCGACCTCAACCGCGTCGACTTCGCCAACGTCCAGGTCGGTCGCGTCTCTGACGGGTTCGATGCTGACGCCCTCTTGAGTAACTGCTTCCCGCTGACGCCTTCTGTCCGCCTTGCAGGAGCAGGCTTCGTGGGTGTGCCGGTGTGAAGACCGCGTGGTTCAGCGGCTGGAGCAGGACTTCAAGCTGACCCTCCAGCAGCAGAACTCCCTGGAGCAGTGGGCGGCGTGGCTGGACGGCGTGGTGTCCCAGGTGCTAAAGCCCTACCAGCAGAGCCCCGCCTTCCCCAAGGCCGCCAAGCTCTTCCTTCTCAAGTGGTCCTTTTACAGGTGCGACGGGAGACTTGATGATGATTTCCACTCAACTTTGTTTTCTCCGTCGATGATGCTCTGCGAGACCCCTGTAAGGAACGCGTCATCTCAACCATCATCGCTCAGAACTCAGTAAAATAAATCCCACAGACGGATTAGGTAGTTTGTATAAATATGACTGAATAACTAGAAAATGCATTTCCTGCTGAAAATGTGTTGGAAAGCTGAAAGCTGAAATGAACTTTAGAAAGTTGCTGAAAATACAGAAAATTGGAGGGAATTTTAATACATTTCCTGAAATGAGATATTAGAAAAGCAGAAATTGATTCGAAATAGCTGAAAATACAGAAATGGGAGAAGCTGAAGGGAATTCTAGTATTCTTTTGACGCCTAGAAACTCTGTCGCAAGAAACACTTCCCGTTGCGTCTGGTTAAGTGACAAGGAAGCAGCTTGGAGCACTAAAAGGCAATGACCTCCCTGACCTCTGCTCCCTCCCCAGCTCCATGGTGATCCGGGACCTGACCCTGAGGAGCGCCGCCAGCTTCGGCTCCTTTCACCTGATCCGCCTGCTGTACGATGAGTACATGTACTACCTGATAGAGCACAGGGTGGCCCAGGCCAAAGGGGAGACCCCCATTGCTGTCATGGGAGAGGTACCAAAGCGCTTTACCCACACAGACAAACTCAATGTTGTGAGCTTTCTTCACAACAATAACACCTTCCTCTCCTGCCACCAGTTTGCCAGTTTAGGCCGAGGTCTACACCAGCTGGATCCCGACAAAGGTAACCACCCTTTCGGGCTCTTTGCCCCTGATGCAATTCTTGCGTTGTCTGCCACTAACCCGTTTCCCCCCGTGTCCACTGCAGAAGAGGAAGAGGAAGAGGACGACGAGAGCGACGACGAAGGCCAGGAGCTGTCCCTCCCGTCGGACGTCGGCGTGCTGGGAGACGAGTCTCTGGAGCCGCCCGCCAAGCTGGCGCGGATGGACCAGAGAGTCCTCTTCGCGACCGGGTCGGCCGACAACTAAACCCGGCGTGCGTTCGATTGTGGCGAATAGGCACAAACGCACGGATGTACAAAGAACACTAATTTATAGACTCGACACATGTACATAGAGCCTGTAAATATGTGTGCATACTGTAACAAGCCCACACAGTCACTGCACAGAGGGCCGCTGATGGCACAACCACTGATTCAATACAGTCACTAGCGCTGCAACAGGCTTCATCCATCTTGGTTTGTTTCCATTTGTAAAAATAACTAATGCCAGGCATGTTTTTTTTCTTCGTCTTTTTTCGGTTTCTCGCATCTCAACCTGTAGCCTCGCTGTCTCCCGTTTTCTGTCCGCGCACTGGGGGTCACATGACCCTGTCATTACTTCTGGAGGCTGAACGCGGTTTTCCATGCTGGTGTGTGTGCGTGTGTGTGTTTGTGAGTCTTGCTAAGTGTTGACTCTTTTCCTCTGTAGATATTTTCTAAGGCATTGAGGTTTTGATTTGGGAGACGTGTGTGGAGTTGTTGGATTTCATCTGCCTGTAAAGATATTGTACTTGAGTGCCTGTCACAGCTGCTACACACACTTAAAGATGAAGCTACGGCTGTGGAATTGGGGCTCCCATTAGTTGCTGCAAAAATCCTCTCTTTAATAGAACATCTGGATCCATGAGAGAGGTCCTGTGTGTGTCGGTGTCCTTTTTTTTGTTCAAAGTTCTGCATTCCTTTCCGTCTAATAAGTTCCTCCGTGGCCTCATTTTCCCTTTTGATATTTTAATTTCCCTGCCTCATTTCCATACTTACCTTTCAACGTCGTATGCCAAAACCTGTGTGCTTTTATCCCAGAATCCATTGCTTTTAAATTCTCTTTCCACGTTTTGAGGAGGACTGTGCCTGAGTAAGAACGCTGATGTACTTATATTCTACTGTATATGTATCCACTACTTTGAATTTTGTTGTCACTAAGAACCTCTTGTGCAGTGTATGGTGCCGTGTTGTCACACATCGTAAGCAACCTGTGTGTGCATTGTTGCTTTGTGATTGTACGTTCGGTTATCGACCCCATATCCTCTGGGGATTTTCTTTTACCACAAACAGGCTAAAGCTCTGCCTCTTTGCACATATTGAATATTGTCTTTTAAACTCTGACCGTTATAAGACTTTGTTTTCTCCATTTTTCTTTGGAAGTCTTTGGTGTTTCTTTCATCAACATCTGGCTGCGCGTGGTGAAGAGGTGAGAACTTCTGCAGTCTTCCACCGACACGCCGCTGTCGTCGTCTCACTTGCGTTTCCGCCCTCCCGCCAACGGCTTCGTTTTTCTGCAGACGTTCACCTTCTTAAATCACCGTTTGTCGAGATTGGGTTGTTGCCAACGTGTCACTTTCGGGGGATTCATTTGAAGACTGTCTTTGAAAAGAGCTGCTCGTGTTTTCAGCATTAGCTGTTTGCAACCAGCACGTCATCCTTTAAATGGACATCGTTTACCCGGTATGACAACGTGCTTAGTCGTCTTTATTGTGCATCAGTTTCTCATGTACAAAACTAATTGAGGAAAAAAAAAAAAAGAAGATGTTTGGTGGCAGTGTTTTATGAATCTGGTCTGCTATAAGTATGACTGTGCCTTGAGATGGTAGAATGCAATTCAGATGTTTTTCATTTTAAAGATATAAATTAAAGAATTTTTAAAGTTGCACTCCTGCGTATTCATTTTCTCATAAATACGGCCACATGTCTCGTTATAGTGTTTACCATCTCTGAAGCTGGTCGCGAATGAGAAGCCGCATTCTTACTAAATCTAAACGCAGCGACTTCCTGGCTCACACGCTCCCTGTTGTTACTTCTGCTGCAGACAAACCACAAGCTATTTTCTGTCTGTTGTGCAACTTGATGTGCCTCTCTTGTGCAGTACAGTTACTAATGTATACACAATAGAAATGCTGCATTAAAGAAATCCAGGTGTGAATGTGTAAAAGTGGTACGTATTAGACGGCACGGGTCATGACACGCGTGGGTCATGCCACAGATACGTTTCTGAGCTTTGGGTGCCGCCGACCCAAACGACTCCAAGGTCGTTCATTCCCCAAGAGAGCTTTAGAAATTGTTTTGTGTTTTTCATCTCTGCAGGATTGACCTGAAGACTAATAGTGACACGTAGTGGTGATCCATCGCATGTACACACTGAAATACTGCACAAGACAACATGTTGAACACACATTTTACAGTAATCGGCATTTGCCTGGATTTAATTCAGAGTATTGCTGCTGGTGGTCGTCTATTAACAATATCAACACTGCTGCCAAAGGCAGGCTCACAGCTGCCAATCATAAGACAAGATTCATACCTGATACATCTCCGGAAGTCAAAACCAACAGCCTTATATTGCTGAATATATGGATGTATGCAATATATCGTCAAGTGAGACACACTGGAAGACTACATTTTCATTCTGCTGCACACAATGACTCTGGGAAGAAAGAAAAAAAAGGATCAACACATTCTAGTAAACCAAAGCATATTAACAAAAGCAACCACGTGCAACTTCCAGATGAAACTACGTCACAGCCTGGTCCTAACGACATCGTTGACGTGACAACGGGACCTCCGCACAAAGGTCACAACGCGTATATGAGATCACTCATATAAAAACAGCATCATTCTCCTGGATGGACTTTTCAAGAGACAGAAGAAGCCGAGAAGCGGATGGAGTGCGGTAACGATGCAAAGGGAACTAAAGCGAGGAGAAAGTTTGTTAAATCATGACCACACGAGCCAGACTGGTGCTGCTTCACGTCGGGGTCCTCACAGTGGTGGCTATTCATGGCGAGGGCTGTTAAAGGGAAGCCATTTTTATCCAGGGGCCGAACAAATACCCCATAACTCCTGCCACCTTTCAGGACCTGCCAGCGGTCACGGCCTCCCCAACGAAGACATTGTCACAGGCGACGGATCACCCCCTCCCTCTTTATCGGGTGGCGTTTCAGCTGTTATTACTCAGCCTGCATTCGCCAATCACAAAAACGCGGGATTTCATTTGTGCATCGTCAAACAGGCTCACTGGTACAAAGGACTTTCCAGCATTTATCTCAAGCAAAAATAATCCAACTGTGCTGAAACGCCATGCTGGGGGGGGGGGGGGGATATATTAAGTCACAACATTGAGCAAATGAAATAAGCTTTAAAAAGGATGTATTCTAACCTGTACCAGATACACAATATGATTATAGTCCTAATAGCTATGTGCGATTCAGTAAATATAACACAAGGGTATGAGGTGTTATAAAAATGGGTCTTAAGAAGTTAATAAAAGGAAAATGAGACAGCTTTGTTGGCAACCCCTCTGTAATAAAGTACACGTTTCATGGCTTCCATGTTCATAATGGTATATATATATATATATATATAGTATATGTATATATATATGCAGAAGCGCTGAGAAGCTGTGCACCTGTCATGGAGGGATTATCAGCCTTCTCCCGCCCTTCAGCAGCAAAGCGCTAGAACGTTTGTTCAGTTCATATTTCTATTAAAAAGTATCCCGGTGGTGTGGCTGATGTTTTTTTTTTTTGTCTTATCACAAGAAAGTGAAAACAGGCAAGATCCCGGCCCTCAAGCTTGCAGATGGTCGTCCTCGTCCCGTGTCCCGAAGCCTCTCCCTTCCGGCGCCAGCTCTCACTGCGCCTAGAACCCCAACGATAGAAAGGAGGCACATCCTTTGTGTAAAGTGGGCCGGCTTCTTAGGATCAACCAACATGCGTTCAGGTGGGCAGTGGCCCCTGTAACCAACCTGTCCTTGCTGGGGGGTGGACTGCTGGCCGGGGGCCTGTCCCGTCTGCCCGTAGTACGCGGCCTGCTGCTTGTAGTACTCGGCCCAGGCGGCGCTGTAGTCCGGCTGCCCCCCCGCCGTGGACGCCGCCCCCCCTGCTGCTGCCGGTGAGGCACCTGGGGCCGCCGCAGCGGCCGTCCCGGGCACGGAGGCCCCCGCCTGGCCTGAAGGGGAGGGACGAGGAGAGATGCGAGCACATTCGTTTGTGGATTAATGTGATGAGATGTAGCAAACTCCCCAGAATGCAATGCAGTGGATGGTAAATGTCATTGATCATTGAGTGTGCTGCACAAATTGCTACTGGAAAAAAACATTTAGGCTGATAAAACATTGGGTTGACCGTGACCCTATAAACTGTTTTATTTAATTTTCTGTGATTTCTTTCTGCTGATAAACAATGTATCAAATTCTTTGGTCTGATCGGCTTTTTGTTTTTTTTACTGATTTCTTCAGTGGATTGACCACCAAACCAATTCAGCACAAGCGAATTCAGCTCACCCATCTTCTTATAGTACTCCTCCCAGGCCTTGGTGTAGTCCGGCTGGCCCCCCGGCACATGAGCAGGCTGGCTCTGGTCCGCTGAAGTTTGGGCACTTCCAGCCGGGTCGGCGGGGTACTGGGCCGCCACGGCCCCCGATGGCTGCTGGTAGTACTGAGCGTAGTAGGCTGCCCAGGCTGCGTTGGGGTCATTGGCTGCTGCCTTGCCTAGAAAAGAGGCAGGGTGGAGGGTGTGAGGTCCTCATAGGGTGAGGGTGAGCCCCTGCTACTGGCCTGGAGACCGGGCTTGGAGACCAGGGGGGAAACAGAGACAGCGTTAGCCACTGCAGCTTTAGGTCAAGACATCTGCATCTCATGACAACACATCCATCAGTACTCCTGCTGACCCTCCCAGACTTAGAAGAAGAAATGCAACTACTCATCTGAAATGTCTGGGACACGTAAACACTAAAACCTACAGCCTGGAATGAAAGTAGGGTAGCGGGTTTGACGCGCTTTGACTCGACATGCTAAAAATGGGGGAAAAACAAACATTGGTCCCTGAAAAGTCAATAGGTGACTCACTGGGGTCATGGGGGGCCTGGGGCTGCCACTGCTGGAAGGTGTTGCTCCAGCCCGGAGGGGTGTACTGCTGAGGACCCGGAGGACCACCACTGAGGGGGAAATAAATGGGACATTATTCATAATCTCTCTGGATCATCGCCCTGACGTGATGACAGAGAAATCTCTCCTGAAATGCTACCTGAAGGAGATCATCCCCTCCCACTGCAAGAAGACTCCGTCACAAAACTGTCACACACTTACACTGTTGGTTGGTTAAATTGATTGGTTAAATTTGCACTATTGTTTAATCATTTACGTAATTTCGATATTCTATTTTCTATCTGTAATTCTCTCTTGCAGGATTAATAGAGCAACTATTTCTCCATTAAACTAGAGCAACACAATCAGCCGCGCATTAGTTGTCGCTACTCACTGTGAGGCTCCGGGGGCGCCGGGCGGTCCGGGGTTGTACGGGTTGGCCGCGTAGGGACCCATCGGACCAGCAGGACCTGGTCCGCCCGGTCCGGGGCCAACGTGACACAAAGGTCCCTGTGGCAGACGAGACAATGGCGCGTGAAATCGGGAAGAACAAACAAAAAGACTTCCACAACGTGCATCCCAAAACAACGAGAACGTGAAATGCCTCGATCTTCTCCTCGATGAGCTGCTTGGCGTGGTCGATCTGCTGCGGGGAGCCCCGGATGATGAAGAGCTTGAAGTTGGGGTCTCCGTTGGGGGGCGGCTGTCGAGAGATTTCCACAAAGGCCCCCGTCTGCTGGTTGATGGACTTGACGTTCTCTCCTCCTCGGCCAATCACGAGCCCACACTTGTGGGCAGGAATTGAGAAGGTCAGCTCACCCCCGGGGGGGCCCCAACTGCCTTGTCCCCCGCCTCGGCCCCGGTTGCCCACAGGCATGCCCGGAGGACCCGGGGGACCCTGTGGACGGAGAGAAAGAGAGACAGCCTCTGTGTTATTACATCATTTGTTATTGTACTGCTGATGCCAACTTGCTTCAAAGCTAAACATCAGTCTGGGGGGGGTGAGCCGTACCCCTTGTCCCTCCTCCCTGACCCTGATGCTCTGCAGCAGCTCGTTGATGATCTGGGCGGCGTGCTCGCAGCGATCAGGGGGGCCGCTGACGTGGGCGATTTTCTCTGGACTAGTCCCGTCGTCTGTAAGAGAGATCGAGATATTCAGCGAGCTGCACCTCCGATATTCGGAATCCCGTTAGTCACGTGGGAGGCCGACGTGTGCTTCTGAGAATCAACGAACAAAAAGCAGCCGTGGAGGAAGGCCACCTGCTCACTCAACACAACGTTCTCCTTTGTAACGCAAGAGTTTTCTGACATCTTTGTCTATAATGCACCTTGAGTCAATAGAAAAGCAAAAAGAGAGCAAGACGACACCTTTTATGTACAAACTCCTGTGAAAAACTCTGCTTGGTGTCACTGGCATCAGAGATCGAACTTTCAAGTTGTCTCTACATTGACGAATTGATGAATATTCATCGATGAAAACCATGATCATGGAAGTCATCACCTTGCTTGAACTGTATCCTCACGCCGGCGTCATTCTGGATTTTCTTGATCATCTCTCCGTTTCGCCCGATGACCACACCCACCGAGTGTCTCGGTACGGGGATCTGTGTGGGAAACATGTGCTTAAAAAAACAAACAAACTTGGATTTGGTTCCGAGACAACTAATCCCACTTCCAGTCTCCCGCTCCTCCTCCCTCCCTCCCTCCCACAAACTCACATCCATGCCTCCTCCCATTCGGGAGCCAAAGTCGTTTCTGTCAGTGAATCCCCCGTGGTCTCGCTCTCTGAGAATCTCCTGCACCATCTCCTCGGCTTGCTGAACGGAGAAACTTTGTGATTACAACAAATGGCAACGCATCACCTCGTATTTATGCTGACAAGATGATTTCACAAACGCACCTGGACTTTGTAAGGATCTCCGATAATGCGCAGGGGCTTGTCTACGTTGGGTCCCTGAGAGGCATCCTGGATCAGGATCATCTTCACGCCTGCGCGCTCCTGGAATATATCATATACATTTGGCGCTCTACTTTTTCATACATCAAAACTAAGCGAGGTGCCGCCATCAGAACAGTCGTTTACTATACCTGGAGCTGCTTGATGGTCTCCCCTCCCTTGCCGATGACGAGGCCAGCCTTGCCAGCGGGGATCATCATCTCATGCACCGAGCCGTTCTGCCCGTTGGTGGACTCGTGAAAAGAGGAAGGGGGTGTGCCCCTCCCTCGGGACACGATCTCATCCAACAGCCTCTTGGCATTCCTGGCCAGGGCAAAATTTACCAGTTACTCCGATTTCATTGTACAGAATGATGCTTTTAAGAGGTGTAACGGCACGTGATACAAGTGTCATTATAGGTAACTGGGTTTACAGAACGGTATGAAATTATCGCGCTTCAAATCGTAACGAAAAGGTTTGATGTGGCCAAACGTTGTTTTCAAAACCATTTCAAATATGTCCTCGCTTCTGTGATGGAGGACACGAGCACAACCCACTTAAAGGGTAATAACTTTGCATGGTTTCACAAAAAAAGACTACGAGTCCATTTCCATTCAGTCTGATACTTACTCTATGCAGTCTTGGGAACCTGTGAGAGAGACGCACCGGTCTGGAAGACCTCCGCTATCTGGACATACACACAAAGAAAACATTTGTCCGTGACATTTTAGTTCAACGTCTAAAAAAGAAAATACTTAACTTAAAAAATGTAAAACTGTAACTTTACAGAGGTGATGGTACCTGGCGCTATCTGAACCTTGCAACCGGACTCCTGTTGAATCTTGTTGATCTGTTCACCTCCGCGGCCAATAACTGTTTCAACAGAGAGCAAAGTGTCCGTACACATTGTCAATAAAGGATCCGTCAGTGTCTTACACAGAGCAGCTTGAAAATGTGCAGAAACAGTTAAGCTGCACTCACTCAGCCCCACCATGCTGTCTGGCACACTGAACTCCTCTGTGCTCGAGGCGGGCCTGACGCCATCACCCGGCGACGATGACAATGAAGGAAAAAGAAGCAACAGATCAGACAATCAGCTATTTACACCACAAGCCTGTTTACATCTACTGCTATGATGCTACGATAATACTGCGCAATCAACTGCAAGCTGTGAAAGGTCTCACCTTTGTTGTGCAAGAGCAGCTAGCTGGGAACCAATCGCTGAGAGGACACCAGAAAAGAGAAAGGGAGAGGTTTTGGATTACGGATTAACACATCTGGACAGATGAGAGATAAAGTGGCAAACGGCTACAACGTGACTGAACGTGTATATTAGATGAAGTCAGCTAATGTAGAATGTAAATCCACGTCTATTGTCGTACAGCAGAGCACGCGGTGACATCTAATCCCTGCGTTTGAGCCCACCGTTCGGCCACCACATACACAGTATTTTGGTCTGTGATGCGACTCAAACCGGCGACACTCCGGTTTCTGATTTCATAGAGGAGAGACCGAACGGAGCGCAACACAGCGGGGTGAACTCACACAACGCATTGGCCGAGTCCAAGTCGCTCTCTGCAGCCAGCTTCTTGCTCTCCGGTTCGTCTGTCAGGTGAGGGAAACAACAGATAACTTCAGCGATCGTGTGTCTGTGTAACACTCGATGTTTATTCGCTGTACGGACGCTTTTGTCCGAGGCGGCGAGTGAGGGGTCAGTAGATCAGGGAGACGCCGCTGGTACCTGCGTCCTCCAGCTGTCGTTTCTGTGCAGTGAATGCAAAGACGTCTGATGCGGTGTTATTGTTGTTGTTCATAGGGGGGCCGGAGTCGCCCCCGATTTTAGCTGCAATCTGAAACACAAGAGAAAAAACAATTCACTGTGGGAACATTGATTTTAAAACCCTTAAACACTTATTAGTTACGGTACTGATTGGACTGTATTCGGTATATATTTAAGTATTTGATATTTTCAACAAATCATTTCTATCATCAATTTCTTAGTATCGATGATTTGGCTTTAAATTCTATTAATTGATTAAATATGGTTAATATTGGTGAGGAGGTTTTGTTATTGTACGGATGTCATAGTAACGTTAAAGTCTACTTTGTCGCATTATTATATTTCGATGCACGGTTTTCTGTGTAGTTAAGAGCTGTGAAATGCATTACTTTATATCAACCGCCTCCACAGTCTATGTGACGTTAATTAAACGAACATTTGGCTTAATTCATCGCGTCTGGAACAACCGATTCTCCCTGTGGGGTTTGACGGGGCGCGCAGTGTCGATAGCTAACGTTAGCTAAAACAGCACTGACACAACGCTACTTGAACAACGATCAATTCGCGCGGATTCCGGACATTCCTCCTCGCGTGACGTGTCCAGCCCGGTTTAACGACGTTAGCCCCGAAGCTAACTGGTTAGCTCGCTCGCTACGAGCCGGAGGGACGCGCTCCTCACCTGCCGGGCCCGCTGCACCGCGTCCGCGAACGCATCTTTATTGGCGCCACCTGCTCCGTTCCCGAGAGCCGCTTGTCCGTACGAAGGGTCCCCGGATCCGGGCGACGTCGCCGCGTTGTACTCCGACATGTTGACGGGTGAGAACAAGGCGAGGGTTGGTGAGAGGGCAGCAAAAAGACAACCGTCGGTGCTGCTGCGGCAGCAGGAAGGAAAGTCATGAAAACTAACGGGTGAACGTCGGAGCCGACGACGGTGGCCGAGAAGGGGCTTTCGCGTTTCGCCTTTTGCGTTGTTATTAAATGATCAACATAAAACACAAGGCAGGGAGTCCTTTAGTAGTCCTACTCTGTAGAAAATGAAATGAAGAAAGAAATGAATGACGAAAATGATCTTGTATTTTGTTTTTTTAAAGATATTTATTGAATAATACAATAATCAAAACTGCAAATTTAATTCATTAATTACATTTCTAGATTATTTTATATATCCCCCATATAATTGAACTATTCCATAGCTTCTATTTGTATTCCTTGTTTAGCCTTTTTACTGCATTTTAAACCAATACATTATAAACCTGCCCAAACACATGGTGATACGTTTGTGTGTAAGTCAAGGTTTTCATGATACATTTAACACAATAACATTTAATACAGCTAGGCTCGAAGTAGTTTATTATTTTCCTTAAACATCACTTTAAAGATCTGACAATCAGCTGTCCAAACATGAGAAAGTAATACAACTAGACTTGGATACATTTTCTACACAGTGTTTGACAAACAGTGCTTTCCTATTGTGTGTCCTATACTGTATTGTGTGTCCTATACTGTATTGTGTGGCCCATTACCCTAACATTTTGCCTGCTTGTGTATGCTACATCTGTTTTGCTTAAAGAGAGTGCCTCCGTTGGGCGTCGGTGAAGAATTTGCCGTGGAGAGGATCTAACTTCATTTCGTCTTTGTCTGTGAAAAAACGTAGTCATCAGTGGATCATTTTCCAACTTCCCAGCGTAACTCGCAGTCATGCTACCAATCCCAGAGGTGCCCTCCGAGTTCCCAGCTCCAATAGTCAGCCATTCTGATACCCAGTGGCGTGCTTTTGGGCTCCAAACATCTCGGTATCTGCTAACTGAAAACAAAAGTTGAAAAAGTTCATAACAGCGGTGCACATATTTAACATTTCTGGGTTCATATGGATAGCAGAACTCAATGGGGTGTCTCACAGTTTGGGAGGAAGGCTCCATCGGAGCTAGCTGTCATCTTCACAGGTGGCAGCAGTGGTTCGTCAGGTTCTTGCGCCACAGCTTTCAACATCCGGTCTATCAGCTCCTGCTCCCTGCGGTTCCACTCCTCTTGCCAGTTTGCCATTGGTTTCTTCTTTTTGACTTCAGCGGCAAAGTAGTGGTCCTTGTTTCGCGTTATCATGACGAGCATTTTCTGGTACAGCTCAGACCTTCCTCACTCTCTATGCGCTCCTCCACAGTCTTCCCCCCCAGCCAGTCGCCTCGAGTGAACAGCACAATGGTGTGATTCCACACTTCCACATCTATGAAGAGACGCATGTGCTGCTAGACCGCTTGCCAATATGATGCGTTGAACGCGGAAGCCAGTCCAACAACGAGGAGCACTGCGTGGGGGCCGGGAGGGCAGAGATGCATTATGTTCTCTATTTCAGCTTTATCCATCTTGCAGGTGTCATGAAGGGTGTTGTTGTAGTACCAGCCGGGAGAGTCGACCACTGTGAGAAGCCTGTCCGCCACCATGCTGTGGCTCATTTCACAGATTTCTGTGGTTCTGTTGTGATCAACAGCAAAAGCATGTTTTCTCAGAATGGTGTTGCCCGCTGAGCTCTTGGCCGACCACTGTGCTCCAACCATCACCATTTTCAAATGTTTTGGAGGGGTCTTGCCACCTAGAATAGGGGACAACATTTCTAATGATTTTTTTCAGGCTTTTTTTCTTTCTGACGCTCTCCAAGGAAATTACAAGACCACACAACGTCACAAACAATCAAAAAAGTGTAAATAAGGTGTTGTGGATTAACAACACCTGGTGTGATGTGTAGGCTACTAAAGAGCTATATTAAATCATTGAATATTTAGTATCACAGGAATCATTAGTTTTGTAGTGTAAAAATATTGTTTGTTATTAGTTTCTAAAGAATATTGGCTGACATATATTTTCATTTTTTTTTTAAATATTGATTTCAGTATCTGTAAAAAAATCTAAATATGCATTAATGGTGCTTTCTGCATGACACAATAAACCAAATTAAGCGTTGATCAGACTCACCTTCCATCAGGGCTTTGAGTTCCCTTCTTCTTGTCTGCACTTTGGCAATCCTCTCAGATGCTCGACCCACCATTGCCTTCATTTCCTCACTTGGAAAATGTCCATCACAACTGTCAATAGAATAGTGACCACCGGCCCTTTCAGCAACCATTGCTTCTATCTTCTTAAAAGGATCTCCTGAAGGGCTGGCCACCGTTTGATTTCCTTTTCTAACATTTTATCAGTCACTGGACTCTTTGCAGTAAACAACAAAATGGTGTAATCAAACACTCTCTTGGGAAAAAGCTGCAGATGCTCCTCCAGTGATCGCTTGAAGATCTCAGGAAATGGAGAACCGACACGAATGACCAGAAGAAAGGCGTGAGGCCCCGGTGGACACATGTGCACACTCTTCTTTATTTCTATCTGATCTAGTTTTGGGGTATTTTCTCGTGGGTAGTGCCACCACCAGCCTGGAGTATCGACCACAGTGACCTGTCTCAAAGACACTTTTACTTCCTTTCTTCATTTGCACTTCAATTCCTTGTTTGTTTGTTTTTTTGCTTAGTTGCGTTTTTATCATTCTGAAAATGATATTCTGTTATTTCTATCTTGTGTGTAAAGTTTGCATTCAGATAGTCATGTTATTGATTTTTTTTTAATATGTTAATTGTTTAATAAAAGATTTCTTTACTGATTCGTAGTCCTGGACATTTATCATGATTCTGGGTGGCCCCATGGTCCTTCTTTCCTAGGGTCTAGAAACGCCCCTTTTGACCCCCACCAAAGTGTTCTCAGGCGAGGGGCCAGACTAAGAATGGTTCAAAAGACTCTATGAAAAAGTGGAAGAGGGAAGGAGCCAGGCCCAGACGGAGGGCTTGACAGCGAGCGTCTGGTGGCCGGGCTTGCCTCAAACGACGGGGCGGTTTCGGGTGGAGGAGCGAGATGAAGGTCAAGCGGGGTTGGCCCTTTCAACTGACAACAGGTCATATACGAACACACACACGCAAATACACAGCTACAGGCTGACGATGAACAGGAGCGAGATAAAATACATTGATTTTAATGGTAGAGGATACACGCTAATATTTTTGTGAAATTTCGGAAACACTTATTTTTCCTTTTTAATTAGTATTAACAGGAGGTAAATGTCTGACTGCAATAATGTTTTGCCTTAGTCATTATTACTAAGACGACAGAAAGTACTGTATGTGCTCTTTCACACAGTGCCACATGATGTTATCTGGTAATCAAGATGTTCGTGCGTCAAAGACTTTTACCTCCTTGACCCCGGGTTGTTATGGTGGAGATAAGAGGAGAGTTGGTTAAAGATAGAACGATCAAGAGTTTTGGACAAAAAGGGAAGAAGAGAGACCGGTCTAGTTGTTTTCTTCAAATGTGTTGGGGGTTGGTTTCTTCAGGAGTGGGTTAACGCTTGCCTCCTTCAGAGAGTTGGGAAAACAGACAGATAACAGAGCATTGTTAATGAGACGTGTGAGGAAAGGAAGAAGGTCAGCAATCCAGCTCAAAAGACCAATTATTTTTACAAAATAACATAGGTAAAAAAATCATTAAACAGGACATTTATTAAATAATACTTGCAAGCGGGAGACCGTATTGACACAAGTATAAAATAAAGGTTCTATTCAAAGGTGTTCATATTCGGAGTGGGAATATATAGTTCAAAGATAAAACATACTAAAACAGGGGGGGTGCTCTGGGCAAAAAGTATGTGCTTGTATGTAGACGATCCTTTTAGTCACTATGAGGTTAGAAACATTGTCGCACAAACATCTTAAATATCAGATAACCCAGAACACCATGTGCCTCTGTGTAAAAGAGCACGTACTTTATGTTGTTTTCACTAAGGTGAAACATTATTGCACAGGGTGTGGCATGTTACAACCATGTGATAAAATTAAATAAAATCTTTGTAAACTCATTTAACATAAATAATAAACATCTTACAAATACGCAGACATTTTATTTACTGACTGCTTTTGAAGTTTCTGCTCAACGCTTTAGGGAAACTGACCACTGGTGAGTGCAGAGCCCTGCAGCCATGTTGAATTGCCTTGGCGTGGCCAGCAGAGGCAGTCGTCCGTTTTTCAGACCCCTCGCCATCTTGGTTTTGGCCCGGCTACGTCAGGCTACGACGCATTCATTTCCTCTCCTGCGATTGGTGGAACGCGGTCGTGACGAACGTCACGTATATTTGGCGCTCTTCCTTCGAGGCCGGTCTGGCGCGTTTTTGAAAGAGCAACAAAGTCCAGAAACATGTATTTTGAAGTCGTCCCTGGAACAATTCGGAGAATATCCGCGTGACACGTTTTTTTCCCCCCAGTCGGCCTTCATACGTCCGTGGCGGACATGTCGGGTCCGTTTCTGGTGCGCGCGAGGAGCGCAGCTGCTGTGAGAATAGCGTCTTTTACCGAAGTCTGCTAGCTCGTTGTTTTTGCTCTCGTGCTCGAACGGCTGCTGGCTCCACACTGCTGTCCGCACCACACCGGGAGCTTTGCGTCTGTTGTTTATCCGCACGCTGTGGGGAGTGAAGGGGAGAAAGGCTCTCTGAAGTTACACGTTCATTTCATTTTTTGTTTTAGCGGTGAGTGTTTTCCTTTTTATCTTTATCTCGGTCTGTCGTAAACAACTGTAACGTTATTACGTGCTAGAAGGCGCCACGTGAGGAGTGACTTAAATAGTTCCTCCACGGAGGTATTAATGCTGCTGCCCAGCAGTCTGTTATCTTTCAGTCGCTGCAGACACCATTGTTATGGTTATGGTGTCTCCTTTGGTAAAGAGGCAATGTAAACGTGATAAAGCTGGGTTTAATATACTGGGAGAATGACTTCCCATTCCACTTGGGTGATAACTTTATTTAGTGTCTGCTCAGCTGTCATCGACCTAATGTTTCCTTTTGCTTTAGGTGCCTTAAAGTTATGGCTGGTGTTGTGGCAATGGCATCTGTCATTGAGGACTTTGACACACAGGTATGTTTATGACACTGATTCTACTGTTTTTATAGCAATCAGTAGCTGCAACAAAATGTTTTCACACGCTTATTATGTATTTTCACACTTTTTTTTTTTTACAGCCTGGCAAGAAATCTCGCAAAGATGGCGGCAGTCATTGTGTCAAGACAATCACAAATTATTTCTCTCCTGTGCCCAAGCCCGTGGAGAAACCCTTTTCTCCCCCTCGCTCCAACAACATCGCAGACTACTTTGACCGGAAGGCACCGTCCTCTAAAGCGAAGACCGGCTCCCCCGAGCCGTTGAAAGAGAAGTGTGAGACGTCGCAGCCCTCAGAAAAACCCACCGGCGCAGAGGCGGCCGTGACGCGGCCATCCCAGAAACGGAGGAGAAAGGCCGGCAAAGTTGCGAGAAAACTTGTGGAGGCCGAAACCGTTAGCTTCGCCGAGGAGCCGAGCTGCCCGATCGCAGAGAAGCCACATGGTGACAGAGACTCGGCAGCGGAAGCAATCGGCAGCTGTGGGACTCTTTCCAGTGACGCGGCGGCCCCCGTCGCCCAGCTTAGTGCAGAGGTTTGTGTCGCTGCCATTAAGACCGTCGGCGTTGACCAGGTGGGAGAAGGTGGTCGCGAATGTGGGAACGGTGTTAAACTTAATCCAGAGCTGAGCAGTATCGGATTATCTCCGATTGTACCTTCAAAAGACAAACCGAAACGAGTGAAAACCGCTGCACGGAATTCGAGGAAGGCAAAGCATTCAGAACCAGAGGAGAGCGAAAAAGAGAGCTCCTTGTGTGATGTTAGCATGGAGGTCAATGTGGATGAGGCCTCAAGGTTAAACAACAGCACAGTCACCATCTCCTTTGAAGATTTTGTGCACAGCCAGAGCCAAGATGGCGGCGAAGGTGAGCAGGACAGAGAAGACAAAAGTAAGGCAGAAGCAGTGGACACTGACCGGTTGCGCACCCCTCAAGCCGAACAAAATGTCTGTTCAGAAGTGTCACCTTTTTACGTCTCCCCCCGAACTATCACCATCCAGGCTGAAGTGCATGTCATCTCACCCAAAGATCAAGCGGCCATGGCGGGGGGGAAAGTGGCTTCCATCTTCAACAGAAGAAAGAGGACGTCGAGCCCTTTGTCGTCTTCTCGCCAGGAGGCCGAGCTGCCACTTTCTCCCTCTTCTCACACCGTCCGCCGTAAATCCAATGTGGTTCTTCTGGAGGAGGATTTAGAGCTGGATGTGCTTGAGAGTGATTCAGTGCCCAAGTGCAAAGAGGCAGAGAGGAAGCACTTCATGGCGTCCTTCAAGCAGCCGGGCCCGGAGGGGACCAAAACCAAGCCTGTCAAGAGCCAGAGCAAGCAGAGGCCACCTGGAGAGAAGGTTGGGGACGATGCGGACAAAGTTGCTGAAGAAGACACTTTGATTCCACTCTCTGTTGAGCGAGTCCCTGCTGCCGCTCGGGAAGACAAAACGGTTAAAAAGAAACCAACGAGAAAAGGAAGAAAAAAAGCTCAAGAAGAAGAAGAAGTAGGAGAAGAAGAGGCCACCGCCTCCCCACCTGGAGCTGCTCCCGTGGCAGAAACCGTGGCAACGGTTGGTGAGGTCGAAGATGAAGAAGAGGTGCTTCCTGGTGGCTCCACCTCAACCCCCTGCATCCCGAGGGCGCGGAGGTCCAAGAGAGAAGCTGCAGTCCGGCGAGCACCGGAAATCTCCCCAACAAGCCCGATCCGAAAAACCAGGAAACGCAGCGGCTCAAAGGACACTGCTGCTCCACCTGCTGCTCCACCTGCTGCTGCTTCTCCACCCAATGCCGGCCCCGCAGTGATCACCACCCCAAAGATACGCAAGTCCAAACGCCCAGTCTTCGTTGCACAGCTGGTGTGCCCACCCGACACAAAAGAAAGCCCAATCAGGTGACCCCGTCCTCCAGTTACACATTCTATCATGAACATTTTGGACGCAAGCGTACAGTTTATTGTGGGTAGACTAATCGGACCATCCTGCAGACAAGAAGGTTACAATATTCCATTCTGGGTTGAAACGGTTTTCATTTATTCAACTCACTAATTTCATAAAGTAGCGAGTTGTTTCTTTTATTTTGGCTGCCTTCGTTGATGAGGAATGGAATGGATAAAATATTAGAAACGGTAATGCAATACAATTTGACCTCAAACTACTTTATCTGATAGTCAACATCTCTATAAAAGTTTAAACAGCAGAACCAAAAATGGGATTAAATACAAGATACAAGTATTTTGCTGCACACATTTTAACTTGCCAATAACGTCAGTGTGTCTGGATTTTTTTTTGGTGTAATCGTTCATTTTAATGTTCTAATTCAATGTTTTCCTTCTTATTAGGATCAAATTCACTAAAGTCCATAAAAACGTTTCCACGACCAAGCATGAAAGTGGCATAAACACTTCTTTGGCCGCTAAAGTAAGCATGGTATTTATTACAGATTAGACAAATTCTGAATTTACTGAATGAAATGATGTACTGACTTGACGAGGAACAACATCTGTGATCTAAGAATGGTCCTTTATTCTCAGACAACCAATGAGTCTAAAAAAAGGAAGCAGGCGAAGAAATTGGTGGAAAAAGCCCGAGTCATTCAGCAAAGTAAAAAGAAGGCTGGGAAGGAAAAGGTCAGCAGGAGGCGTTCGTCACGAGGCGGGTCGTTGTGCAAGAAGAGCCTCCATGAAGACGAGGTACAGTTAAAAGCACGAGAGGAATAACTCTCCACTGAGAGAGCGGTTTACATTTGATGCTATGAATGCCAGAGTGCTAAAACATATATACATTTTAAATACTTTAGAAATGAGATCAAATAAGGCAAACAAACAGACAAGTTATGTCCTAATTTTCTTTTTCAGGATTCTGTCATCTGCCTGGACGACCAGATGGCAGAAAAGAGTAAAACCCAGAAGCCTTTGCGCAGTCTGAACGAAGTTCTGGGAAGGGCATCGGTTGGAAAGGAGACCAAAGCCGTCCCAGGTGACCTTTCCCTGCTCCAAAACCATCCCTCACAGTTTTAGCATCAGTCAAAATCTAACCTCACAGCACCGCGTGTTCCCTCACAGCCTCCGAAGGGACGTCGGCGGGACAAGACAAGGGCGCTCGGAAGGCGTCCGCCGTGATCTCCATCTTCGACGACAGCAGCTCCGAAGCCTCCCAGGACGACGAGCAATTCAGAGCGCGCAAAGAGTTCCTGAAGAGCGGCCTGCCGGAGTCTTTCAGGAAGCAGATGGCGAGGACGGCGGCGAGCAGGGAGGCGTACTCCCTCTCCTGCTCCTCCTTCCAGCCCGTTGTTCATGTGGAGCAGCCGCCTCACGGTGAGCTCACACAACGTCATTATTCAGAAACCCATTTATATTTACTTTACTACATTTAGGGACCTTAATGTTCAGGTTGTTGTTGTTTTTATTATTATTATTATTATTATTGGCTTAAGTGATCCCGATGCCTTCCGGCCCCTGCGAGTATTCTGCAACGTTGCTGAAGCGAGGAGGTGAAAAGAGTTTCTCGGTCGGGTCCAGGAGGGAAAGAAATGAGCGTCCCCTTCATCGAGGGGCGATTTTGAAATTGTGTAGACATTTAAAAACAGATCACTATAATTCGTTTAAATAAATATATTCATTTTTCTGAAATGATCCAATATATGCTAATTTTAAGAACTTTTGGTACATTTAAAATTAATTTTTCTAACAAGTTTTTCTACTCCACTACTTCCAACTTTAATACATCGACAGATTGTCCTCTGTGGAGTCTGCTGTGGCCCGTGTCCTCGTTACTGTGTCATCTAAAGGAGCCCCGGTTCCCGACATCCAGCTCGCCCCCATCGGTTACCGGCCCCCTTTGTGTGAAGACCAAACCACAGCGTAGAGTCTTTCCTCAACGGGTACGTCAAAGTCCCACGTCCAACAGACCAACCACTCGCTGTCTGCCAGTTTGCCAGTATCTCCTCCGTTATACCTTTTTAAAACGTCTCTTGATGACAGAGGCCCATTGATGACCCCCTTTTTTTTTTTTTTTTTTTGAAGGGTTCTGGTTGGAGGGCGGAGATCTCTGAAAGTGTCCGGCAGCTTCTAATGGAGGAGGTCAGCACCTCCAACCCTCCTTTCCCCATCCAGATGTTCACCACTCGCCTCCTGAAGAGACGCGCCGACCACCATATTCAGCAGCAGCAGAGCGCTGCCTCAGGTCGGTCCGACAGGCGGGTTGCTGCTCTCGGACGAAGGGAGGCGTGGTGATGTAATCATAACATTGCTTGTTGCTCCCCATAACCAGAGGCGGCAACCAGAGTCCCGGGCGCCGCGCTGCTGGCCGAACCGGTCGGAGGGAAGAGGAAGAGGACTGATGACGAGGGGGGGGTCTCTGTGAAGGTGGCCAAGAAGCAACGGGCCAACCGCGGAGCGGAAGAGAAGTCTGTGTCTGAGCCAGCAAAACGGGGCCGTGCCAGACGAACGAGGAGGTCGAGGCCGGAGGAGGAAGAGGAGGAAGCTCGGCCTGCAGTCCAAACTGCACCCGTCACATCGGATGACTCGGTGATTGTGATCGATGACTCATCGAGAGGAGAGAACGCTGGGAGAAAAGGTGAGCTACCACGTTTTACTCCAACTGGCTTTTTGTAGAAGAGCCCCAAAGAGAGAAAGAGACGTTGTGTTCGCAGTTAACGTGCTTCATCCGGCGGGTGTCCATTAACGCCACTTGTCTGTAACGTAGAAAATGATTGTCTCTCCAGAGGTGGTGAGAGAGGACGTGTTGTGGACGGACAAATATCAGCCTCAACACTCCAGCGACATTGTCGGTAACACTTCCTCAGTGAGGAGGCTGCACAGGTGAGGAACCAAAACACTGCATTTGCTTCACCTGTATGGAGACATGAGCCGAGAACGGGCTGGCGTCCAACTTATTTGATTTCCCTGCTCGTCGGCATGACCTCGTTTTGCTGCGGTACATTGGGCGAATGTTTCACGTATTTTTCTTTTCAAACAGCTGGTTGAAGGAATGGAAACTCCGTGCAGACCGCGAGGAGAGAAAAAAGCAGAAAGACAAGAAACAAGAGGAAGGCAGCAACGGTGGGAGCACAGACTCTTCATCATCCTTTCCCTACTTCTTTATAACTACTTATTTGACTGAACGATGGCTCTTTGTGTCCAGACTCTGACTGGGACTGCGGTGAAGAGGACTCCCAGGACGGAGAGGACATGTTGTGCAATACGATGCTCATCACCGGACCCACAGGAATAGGAAAGACAGCTGCGGTCTACGCTTGTGCCCAGGAGCTGGGCTTCAAGGTACCAAAGCCTCGCGCTGCAAGACTGACGTTCGTGTGGGGAAATTAGCCTCTCCCCTTTCCTGACTCTCCATCTCCTCGCCCCTTAAGGTGTTCGAGGTGAACGCTTCGTCCCAGCGTAGCGGGCGTCTGATTCTGTCCCAGCTGAAGGAAGCCACTCAGTCTCATCAGGTGGACAGCCAGGGGGTCAACGCCCACAAACCCAGCTACTTCAACAGCTACGGCTCGAGCAGCAGTGGCGGGTCTCTCCGGCTCGGATCCTCGCCCAGTACGTCCCGAGGTGAACACCCATGACCTCATTCTATAGCGTGTGATGCAGGATCTGCTTTAAAAAAAAAAAAGAGCATATTCAGGTTGTATTGTTCATCTTCCAGGAAGGGTGAGCTCTCCTCGTAGAGTGGTGTCTTCTCCCAGGAAGCCTCCCCAGTCCCCTCGAGGTGCTAAAAGAGGGAGCCTGGCCCCCACCTCTCTGGCCAACTTCTTCAAAATGGGTCAACCCGTCTCCAAGGAGACTCCTATCTCCAAGAAGAAGGAACAAACAGGTCTTTGTCTTCTCCAAATATGTCTGTCGTTTACCTATATGATGAATAGCTTACCCCGATACTAAGTATTTTACTGTTTCTTTTCTGTTCGCGTAGCTGACTCCAAGAAAATAATGAAAACAAACGAGTGCGCCAACAAGCAGAAAGAGAATAGCAGCGAAGAACAGAGCAAGAAGACTGCCACCTCGCTCATCCTGTTTGAAGAGGTCGATGTCATCTTGGATGATGACTCGGGGTTTCTAGCCGCCATCAAGACATTCATGACGACCACGAAGAGGCCGGTTGTCCTCACCAGCAGCGGTGAGTCGGAGGGCGAAGCTCCAATGTCCCTCAGTCGGTGTCTCTCAGATTTATTCACACCGTCTCTGGTCTTTTGAATTTAATTAAAATATTGGTCGTTTTCTATTTCTTTTAGATCCCGCTTTCAGCTCCATGTTTGACGGCAACTTTGAAGAGATTATTTTCAAAACGCCCTCAGTGGTGAGTGAGCCCTCGCAAACGTTTCCGAACCCGAAGTCGGGTTGAGTCGGTTCTGATCCGTCCTGCACTCTCCCCTCCCTTCTCCTCCGGTGCAGTCGGACGTCGGCAGCTTCCTGCGGCTCTTGTGTCTGACGGAGGACATGAGGACCGACCCGCCGGACATCAGCTCTCTGCTCCGACTCAACGGCTGCGACATCCGGCAGAGTCTGCTGCAGCTGCAGTTCTGGACTCGCAGCGACGGAGGCCGTCGCGTGACCAGAGCGCTGACACCCACCAGAAGACATGGTGAGGAGATGAGCTCGTGGAATCACTCTTGTTTGCTTTATTTATTTATATTTGTGTTGTATTCCTTTCTCTTGTTAAAAGCACTTTGTAGCTGTGTTAGGAAAGGTAAGCTTTTAATCTAATGACCATTTACACGCTCATTAGAAGCCGATCTAAAGCCGGAGACAGCTGACCAGGCGTCTGCCGTGGACCCTCTCCCCCCCCGCGACACCGGCTGCACAGAGAGCATGCTGGGTCTTTTGAACGTCGAGCCCAAGGGAGACATCTGGGAGCGGCTCAGGGTAAACTCTTCATCTATTACGTGCCACTGCTGAGACCAAGGACACGCACGCAAAGAGTGAGTCCCTCTTTGGTTCCCGTTGTGCTTTACTGACTCGCTGTGCGTTTGTCAACAGAGTCCCACGGAGGCGATGTCCTGCCTGGAGCTGCTGTCCAACGGCAAGCGGCGAGGAGTGGACCTGCTCTACTGCAACCTTGAGACACTCCTACCCCTCCCGCTGACACGGCTGAGCACCACCAGGCCAGAGCAATCGGTTCCTGCCCCGCAAGAGCATCCAAAGGAGCTGCCACCACACGCCAGCCTGCCGCACACCGCAGAGTCAGCAGAATGCTCGGAAGACGGCAGTCCGATCAAAATGTCCAACAGAATGAGGAAGAGCAAGAAGCGGCACGTTTCGCTCCACCCGGACGAACCCCACTCCGACTCAGACTCGGAAGACGGCTTTCTCTCCATCAGCAAGCCGCACGTCGCTCCTCGGGCGGAGCAGGACCGCAGAGAGACTTCTGTTCGGCCGGCGGCGAAGAGGAAGCCGCTGACCCGCGAGGAGCGGCTAAAAAGCCTCCCGGTCTCCCAGTGCCTGCAATCAATGGCTGACTTTTTCGACAACATGTCCTTCATGGATTCCTCCCTTATGGTCCACCCGGGCGCGGGCGACAGTGCGGGGAGGCTGCCGCCGGTCGGCGCGGTGCTGAAGGACGGGATGACGGATGAGGCGAGGGAGGCGACTGACGGGTGGTGGTGCCGGGGCGGAGCGGACTGCATCGCCTCGGAGATCCCGGCCGCCGTGGAGGCTCTGAGCTTCCACGGGTGCCGGGTTTCTGTGGCGGAGGCCTGGAGCAAAGCGCGACAGCTGGAGGGGGAGGCGGGACGGGAGGCCGCGGTGGAACTCACCCTCCCCTTGGCTGCTCATCACCAAGCTTCCAGCTTCACCCAGGACGGCCCCTGTCAGCCACAGTGAGTGTTCTCTCACAGACATCGGCAAAGTAAGTAAATCTTGATCTTGTTGGAACCGGTGCAAAGAAACGACCCGTGTGTTGATGCGTTGCAGGCTGGTGCGGCGGAGGAGAGAGGTGATGGAGCGTCTGGCGCTCCGAGGAGTGTTTGGAACGCCGGCCAACAGACCGGCGGCTGCTGTTGACTACCTGCCGGCCCTTCGCACCATCTGCCGGTCGGAGCAGCTTAAGGAGCAGGGCAAAGTGAAACGGAGGTGAGCGGTGGTTTGGTCACTTGGTTAAATACGTCCAATCACAGTCATGGCGATGGGAGTCTTTGTTTTGATATCCGTGCTGAAAATGTATGTCTTAAAAAATGAATGTAATGAAATGAGTTCACAGAAAACGTCTTTTATCCTCCTCCAGATTCCTGCACTACCTCGACGCCATCCACCTGGGTCTGGATAAGAGGACTCACCAGCAGCTGGCCGAAGACTTCCCCTGATGCACGCGGAGCATCACACGTGTCTTTACGGCCTTCCCAGTGATCGCACCTCTACGGGACGCGCTTTCTGGGAGAAGGAACAATTTCACAGTCGGTGCTGTGGCACAATGATGAACACTGAGGCCGTTTTGTCTCGTTTGGCGATCACTGGGGCGTTGATGTGACACAAAGAGCTGGTCCGAGCCGCGTGTGACATTTTGGTTTCACGCGTCTCTTCTGAGACGGAAATGATTGAATACCGACGGTATTTTCACCTGAAAACCACCTCAAACGCCGGCTCATTCAGCACATCATATGGCGCTTTCAAAGAATGCACTAAACATGAATCTACTCTATATGATTTTTGGAATATTAAGCTGAGTGTTTAAAGAGTGTCTTTTTTGTACAGTAGTGTTTTGTGTGTCAAAGCCACTTATCAATTTGCTTTGCTCTCGCAAAGTGTTTCTATCTCGTAGAAATGTATTTTGAGAAGCGTGATTTAATATACATGACATGGAAAATGGACACTGTGTGAGTGTTTGTGTACGCTTTCATTTGCCTACATGACCCAGTATAGATGCACTCAACTTTTAGAAGTTCATAACAGGCAGGTGGGCTCTATTCGTCAGCCCTAAATCACTTTCGCAGGGAGGTTTCAGTTGATCTTTTTTCCCGTCTTAAATATCTACACATGGTTCACAGTGGGTATCAGTTGTGACCAACTAAAGGTTTATAACAACTAAATAAAGAAATAGGCTTACCGTGTGTATGCTTGAGTACTTTCTATCCTCATTCCTGAGCTATTAAATGTAGGGTGGATGGTATTTTTGTGGCGGGACTTGAAATGCCGGTTTGCTGTGAGCGTCGTACAATGTCCTCCGGTGTGCACCTGGTGGATCGATTTGAGGACTTCTCAGTAGTCGCCATAGAGGACAAAGACGTTTCACGTTCATTTAATAAGTGAGTCAACAAGACTGTATCATAGATAAATTACTTGAAATATCAATGATTTACAAAAACTGTACAAGTGACCGGTTGCCCTTTAAATGCTGACAGACCATCAATTACTTTGTCAAATCTTAGAATAAAAGCCCTTTATGATGTAATTCATTAGCTAACTTTCTTATGATTTAGGATTAACTTTTAAATGAAAAGGTAATTCAATATTAAGATAAATTATGTTCAAAAGTATAGCACACAACGTCAAGTATCCGTCAGCTCAGACAATATTTTAATCGGATGTAGGATTTCAAAATGAAAGCCTTTCGAAAATCTCCCGCATGAGCTACCTTCAAATCACAATAACTAGCTAAACAATTTAAGTGAAAATGTTCCATAGTTATAATTTTCTCACAGATTGATAATTCATCTAAACAAATAAAATAAACAGTTAATGACTGGATTATAAAACGAATGTACCGGAAGTCTCTTACTTTGTGCTCAGCCGCTTCACGCGTTTACCGTATTTCCCTCATAAGCACGCGCACACCGGAACGCGGGTTTTACTTTTGTTTTTCGAAGTAAATGCTCATTCTGCCCGCGGTGAAAAAAAATCCGAACCTGTCGCAAATTCCAGTTTTCAATTCGCTCCTTGTGAAAACAATGTGACCACCGTGGTTTTTTTTTTTAAACCTCGGGATTATTCGTCGTTAAAGGAGATTCGTTCCGACATGTCGAACCTTTCCCGAAACCAGAAGGAGTTGCTGGAGCTTTTGAAGCTGGCGGTCAACAGTCGGTGCGCAGACTGCGCAGCTCCGGGTAAGACGTGTGTATGTGCTGTGTTTATTTATTTACATTGCGTTATTTTATTTTTTATTTTGAACAGGACATACGCACTTTCTAGACTTCGTCCTTGACTAGACTTAAACTGCACTCTTTTGTATATTCCTAAAAGCTGGACTGATTTTCTCACTCAATTAAATGAGAATATGTGCACATATTTGGGGCCCCAAACGGGACATTCTGTCTCTGCAAAGTGTTAAATGCAGATCCCACCTCCTCGTTTACACCTCAGATCCAGGGTGGGCGTCCTACAAACTGGGTGTTTTTGTGTGTCTGACTTGCTCCGGGATCCATTCCGGCCTGTCCAGCCGGGTCAAATCCATAAAGCTGGACTCCTGGGAGGATGAACAAGTGGAGGTATGGTGCCCACGTTTGTTATCGTTCCTATGGTAACGACCTTTCTTCAGTTGAAGGGACAAATTCTCTGTGCCGGTGTGTAATCTTCATGCGTGTCCTTTTGGGGGGGAATCTGGGAAGTTCATGAAGTCCAGAGGGAATGACCACGCCAAAGCTGTGTATGAGAAGGCTGTTCCTGCGTACTACTATCGACCCCGGGAAAAGGACTGTGTGTACGTATGAGGACGTTCTTCAGAAAAACGTCCGTGGGTTGAACATCGTGTTTGCACAGAGAAAAATGCCACTATAATTACGCAGAATAATACTATTTCTATCTTTGCCTTTTTGAACTGCAGAATCTTAAGGGAGCAGTGGATTCTGGCCAAATATCAAAGGAAGGAATTCACGGGAGAAACAAAGTATCCACCTGTTTCATACACTGCAGGTGATGTTTCCAGGGTTGGCAGTCCTCATAAAGCAGTTCCTCGTAAACTCGTAGACTGCGCAAGAAAAACCTGTTCTTTGCAAACACAAGAGCCGGGAGGTGAAATCTGGTTTTGCAAAACGTGGCATTGCAGTGACTCAGTATATTTTCTTTGGATTTGGGACAACAGGTTTCTACGAGGGGATGCTGTGGAAGAAAGGTAAAGACAACGCCCAATTTTTTAAGAGGAAGTTTGTGCTGTCGCAGCGGGAATTCACCCTGTCTTACTACAACAAGGAAAACGTGAGTTCCCAGAAGCTGGATGAGCTGCACATGGGACGGGCCTTTTGTATCTGGTCGCGGCATGTAAAATACAAAATACAAAACGAATAAACGGCAAATCCTTAAGGGCTTGATGTCACTTAACTTTCACATGCGACAAATCAAACTGAACCACTGATTTTATAGTACAAAATGTGGAGTTATAATAATATTGGACAAACATTTTGACCATCTTAGCAGTTTTTGAGTAGTTGTGTCAGACTGAGCGACCGCCATTGCCTCACCTCACCATGCCACTGCAGAGACAACTTCCTTGCACAAACCACTGCATTTATTCCAGTCGTTGCATCATTCTACAAACTCTGATGTGCTGTGTATCTGGTCCAGGAGTCCAAAGGCCCAAAAGCTGTAATCTCCATCAAGGACCTAAACATCACCTTCCAGCCGGAGAAGATTGGTCATGCTCACGGGCTGCAGATCACCTTCCAAGACGGCAACCACACCAGGAACCTCTATGTTTATCACGAGAGCGCCCAGGTGGGACCGCATGATAGATCCATCCGATTGTCGTACTGAGGGACTGTGGAGAAGCTGAGGCTTTCTTCTTCTACTCTAGGAAATAGTGACATGGTTCAACGCCATTCGTGCTGCTCGCTATGCCTACTTCAAGACCGCGTACCCGACAGGAAGTGACAAAGAAGTAAGCGTCAAACGCCAAACCCTCTCAAAATGAAACGACTAAATGTTTTCCACGTGTTGATGCATTCTAAAATAATTTTAAAAATAGCGTAATACATTTTCAAGCATAACACTCGTGTGCCTTTTACACCTCTTTGTCAGCTGATACCAAAGTTAACAAGGAACTACCTCAAAGAGGGATACATGGAAAAGACGGGGCCGTCGGTAAGTTAATGCAGGAGAAAAGGTGAAACACACGCAGATGCATGTTTTGCATGATTTCCTTTCACATTTCCTCTCACACACAAACACAACTTGAATATCACGTGTCTACAGAATGCGCACAACAGAAGAACTGAGGGGATATTGAGCATAAAATATTTAAAATAGAACCGTAATTTTTCATGTGACGCGTTGTGTGTGTGTTTTTAACAGCGGAAGGAGACGTTCAAAAAAAGATGGTTCACTTTGGACTCTCAAAACAGGAAGTTGCTGTACTTCAAAGGACAACTAGTGAGGACTTCTCCTTCTAACTGAACGCTGCGAGGTTGTTTGCAACTCTTTTAACCTCCACTGTGTCTGAATGTCTTTTCACGCTTGTGCGCGTAGGACGCGGAGGAGTTGGGGGTCATTTTCATCGGCACAGAGAGCAAGGGTTACTCTGTAAAGGAGTGCGATCAAATGCATGCTCGGGGGAACAAGTGGAAGTACGGCGTCGCGGTGGGAACGCCCCGGCGACAATATCTCTTCATGTGCGAGCAGGAGGGAGAGCAGAGAGAGTGGCTGGACGCCCTCAGACAGGTGCTCTCCAGGCCCATGGCCCCGCAGGATTACACCAGTAAGCATGGCTGGGGGACGCCGCGGACACGTCCACAACGCACAGCGCCCCAGTTTACACCTTTTACATTTTGGGTCCGTGCAGTGGGGGGATGAGAGGAGGGTTGAATGCATGTCGACATGCATGGGCACAGCCAGGGTGACGGTGAAAGGGTGACACATGTTTTATATTAAGCTGCGTATGACCTCGAACTAATACTCTTTGTTTGTCATTGCAGTTGAATCCAATATTAGTTATTAAAGAGAAACAACGGAGAGGATGGCGGGGAGAAGATTTCAACGTTGGAAATCACATGTGAATAAACTATTGGAGCACAAGGGAGGACAGTCGCCTGTTGTTACAGCACTCCACCAGAACTGACTCATCTTAGCGTTGATGTAAAGCCTCTGGACGGTTCTCTGGGCCAGAGTACGGATTGTACACTTCAACTGACACCGGAACTGATGTCAGATCTTTGAAAAATACGTGTGTTACATTTTAAGAAAAGATAGGTTAAATATTATGCTATTTGTATGATGTTTCTAACTTTGTTGAATATTTTCAGTAATGCAATGAATATTTTAGTATACTATTTCCAATAAAATGTTTATATTTTAAATTGTTGTGCCCTAAAATGTGGGCGTCCAACCTCTGAGTATTTTTTGATCTTGATAGTTCATAATATTAATACTAAATCAAACTATAAATATAAAAAAAAAACAAGGTGCAATCCATACATTTGAAGCCAACACGATCACGGGGAAATTAAGCTTTTTTTAAAATGAATAAATCAATTTATTGTTATTGTTATTTCTCTTACACTATTGTGAAAGAGAAATAATCCAGAATCGGTTCCGTCGTGCTTCGGTGATTTAATGCGGTTTATCCATCATTTGAATGCAGTTCCTCTTCTTGCAAGAAAAAATGTAATTAGAACATATTTGAAAAATAAGTCATTGTCCTTGTCGCCAGAGAGCAGCATAACGCGTTTACCTTTTTTTCAAACTCTAGTAGAAGTTTGTCCCTTACGACTCGCTGTAGTCGCCGGGTGCTGGAGGTCGGGTTTGCCCATGAAACATCTCCTGCGAGATGCTATGCGAGCGCCAACAAGAGTGCGATTAACCTGGAAATTAACGCTACGGAGACGTTCGCCACAAACCACCGCTTGAATTGCATTTACTCCCGAGCCGACAGGCCGCGAGTCGAAGTGGAAGTGCGCGTAAGACTCGCAGGAGCTCCTAAAACTGTCCGTCCGTTTTGTCCTACAAAGGCGCCCGAGCGGTTTGACAGCGGCGGCACTTCAGTGCGCAGGCCCGACGGCGGTGAAACGGCTTCCGAAGGACTACATGACACAAACTAGTCCCTTTATAGCGGGAAACGAGCTGAAACATGAGGAAGGACGTGAGGATACTACTCGTAGGGGAACGTAAGTGGCCGGTGTCTTAAATCGCGAAGCGGGTTGAGTGCTTTATTAGCTAGCTAACGTGCTAGTAAGGGGGAGCAGCTGGAAGCTAGCTGGCGGTTAGCCGATGCTCCTGGTGAACATCACAACACGCAACACACCGAGCGCTGTCATATTTTTGTTTAGTACTAATTGATTTGTCGTTTGATGTTTTCTTTATAGTTATTTGCCAAAAAAGTGGCCGTCACAATTTCCCCCAAAATATTAATTTCCTAAAGCTGATACTGACTTTTTTTGTACAACCAATATTATAAAACGCCAGGTCGATCAGTTTGCCATCATCAAATATTGAGACTTTTTTTAATATACAATGACGATAAAGATAATTGTAACAATAGCTGTTGATAAAGTTCCTGGGTAGATAATATTTAATTGAAAGAAATTGATAAAATCAAACCATGAAGGCATTAGATTCCATCCCAACATAACTGCGTCTCATCCAGTCTGTTTGTTGTCTTGTGTCGGTACTATTTATATATTTCAGTCTCGACTATGCAGGTTGGCCGACGCTGCCACATTGGTCGAGTTGGTACTGATCGTTCCTGACAGCGTTGCTGCCAAAATACTTGATGTCTACTGCAGCTTCAGCAAAGGAAATGAAACCCACAAAGCTGATCAGAAAAATGCTTAAAACTGTATTGGATGGCTGCTGCAAACACTACTTTCGTCCAAAAGCCTCGACTCTGAAATATGAATCTGTTAACATTCTTTGATCAAGATGTATTATAATGTTGGTGGATGGTTTGTTCTAGTTGTTTTATAGTAGCATTTTGTCTTATGTGGATAGAAGCTGTTTCAGGGGGAATGTGATGAAAACATAATACGTAAACGTTAGGATTCAGAATATGTATTATATTATATTTAAATATAACACTTTGAACCACTTTCCAGGAATTCATTGAGTGTTTGTTGCACTTTGCAGGAGCTCTTGGCTCCAGCTGCTCTCATCTCTCACTTCACACATTTCCCAGACGGTCACATGTCAACTTCCCAGTGTCAGTAAAACACGCGCGTAACGTCAGATTGTAATAATATATATTCTTTTCCACTTTCGCCCGTTCAGCCAAGGTGGGGAAGACGTCGCTGATAATGTCCCTGGTCAGCGAGGAGTTTCCTGATGAGGTACGTATCAACGGGCGGCCACACATTCACGGTGTGAATCATCCCGGTAGCTGTTAAGTCTTAAGATTTGTCTTTTTATTTGGTGAAACCAGAATCATTCTGTAATGTTTCTCGAGCCTTGCTTGTTGTCAGGATTTGGGAAATTGTTCTCTTGTCTTCCAGGTTCCTCTTCGAGCTGAAGAGATCACCATCCCAGCCGATGTGACCCCAGAGAGGGTTCCCACGCACATCGTGGACTACTCGGGTAAGCCCTCCCAACAAAACCAAAAAACGCACATTAAGGACACGCTTATTATGATTTGTGCTCTTTAATGCAATTTGGAAACATTGGCATTAAAAAAAAGTTAAAACACTTCGGACCTGTTTCATAGTTAAATAATGTTTTATTAGGCGCTCGCTGGGGAAATGGGAAATGTTTTTGCATGCTAACACTTATTTATCTTTTGGGATGATTACAATCAAATTGAAATTGGATTTAACCCCACGACATTAAAGCCAAGGTTACAATAATTGATCTTAATGTTTCATAAAATATCACACACTGTGCTGATGAGTTCCTTTGACGCCATTTTAGAGGCCGAACAGTCGGACGAGCAGCTGTACCAAGAAATATCAAAGGTTGGTTTCTCCTCATTTTCACTCATCTGTCATTAAAATGTCTGTAGCTGTAATGATGTATTAATATTGGTACTTGTCCTCACAGGCCAATGTTATTTGCATAGTTTACTCTGTCAACAACAAGAAGTCCATTGAAAAGGTGAGAACGCTTTCTCTCTACGCTCACTTCATCAAACGCATAACTGGCGTATGTCCTCATCTTAACTCTGAGAAAGCCAATGTTAGTGCTTTGCTCCACCAGGTGACAAGCCACTGGATTCCACTCATCAATGACAGAACGGACAAGGACAGCAGGTGTGTGTTCACGTCACATCAACCTATCAATGAATTGACAGAACTTTGGAGCCCTTTAATCTACTGATGAACGGCTTCCTTACAGAGTACCGTTGATCCTGGTGGGGAACAAGTCGGACCTGGTGGAACACAGCAGCATGGAGACCATCCTGCCAATCATGAATCAATACCAGGACATCGAGACCTGTGTAGAGGTAAGAAAACGACACACACACACACACACACACACACACACACACATGTTACCCGACTGGATCCACTGAGACGGAGATGTTTGGAAGTTCCGCTCAGCTAAATGTGAAAGAACGTCCTTTGATGAAAGTACTTGAGGGCAAATCTGAAACGGGAACAGTGGCTGCGCCCCCCCCCCCCCCCCCGGACTCGATCGCTGCGTTTCGGTTTGCTGATGTCCCTCTGTCACGCCGTCCTCCGCTGGATTACTTCCAAGGTCAAAAAGACAGAGACGAGGAGGACGTTAGGGAATAAAGGAATGGACATGTGACGTGTGAACCAAGGTTTCACAGCTGGCTCACTGTCGTTCAACTTGTTCCCTGCTTCTCTAAGTCAATTACTTCTGTCTGCAGAAGTATTTAACGTTAACGTAATTAACCATGATTAAAAAAAGAATTTAAAGTAGGTCAAATATTATGCTACACAGTATATTGTTTCATTTTCCTCTTAGTGACTTTGTAATAACGCCAAATGCTTCCATGTTATTTGAAGACGAAACACTCTGAAGTAAATTGTTTTGGCTTCTTATTATTTTAATGTCTAAGTGAATTAGTCCATCTATAGTTTTGTGTGTATACTTGATAATGAATCCAAAATATTTTATTTGGTACAGAAGACGACATGTGCTAATAAAAAAAGGAATAAAAAACCATTTGAAATGTGAATTCAGGACTATGTAAATCTACATTTGACTTTCAATATATCATATATATATATATATGTGTGATGTGTGTGTGTGTGTGTGTGGAGAAGATGGATTTAGAAATCTGTGCACCAAACACACATTACACAAGCAGCGTGAAACGTGTCCACAGTTCTTCTTCAGGACATTTGCTCACAGATATTCTTTCTGATCTCAGTGCTCCGCCAAAAACCTGAAGAACATTTCCGAGCTGTTCTACTACGCTCAGAAGGCTGTGCTCCACCCGACGGGACCCCTGTACTGCCCGGAGCAGAAGGAGGTGAGATCCACACAGTAGAATAGCCGTATTATTATTTCTCGTTTGAGCTCTCTTCACTGTGGCATTTCAGAATGATTTTATGTGGAGAAAGTCTACAAATGTGCATCAGTCAGAAGTGTAAAATGCTCACTCTCGATTAGACTGCACCAATGATATATCCCTCTAAATGTTGTCTTTGTCATTGTAAGATTCAATGAGGAAAAAAAGTCTTTTAGTGCCAGATCTAGTTTCTGGATCTTATCGGATCTCTTCCCTAAAATGAACTGCCACGAAGCTTAATGCTGCCTCTCTCTCACAGTTGAAGCCGTCTTGCATTAAGTCTTTGACTAGAATCTTTAAAGTGTCCGACCTGGACAACGACGGCATCCTGAACGACAACGAGCTCAACTTCTTCCAGGTAACGTTTCCCGCTTCTTGTCGTGCGAGGTTAAGCTTCGTGACTCGTGAAAGGGCCGTACAGTATTGTCGTACCTGAAAGAAAGGCCTTCTGAACGCGCGGCTGGTTGTGTGTGTGTGTGTCTGCAGAGAACTTGCTTCAATACGCCGCTAGCGCCTCAGGCCTTGGAGGACGTAAAGAACGTGGTCAGGAGGAACATGGCGGACGGAGTCAAGGACAACGGGCTTTCGCTTAAAGGTCGGACGGACTCCCGGTTTCTTGCCCTCCTCCTCCTCCTCCTCCTCCTCAGTCTGCTCATCCGTCTGCTTGCCCCCCCCCTCCCCCCGCAGGCTTCCTGTTCCTGCACACGTTGTTCATCCAGCGGGGCCGACACGAGACCACCTGGACCGTGCTGCGGAGGTTCGGCTATGATGACGACCTGGAGCTCACACAGGAGTACCTCTTCCCCATGTGAGTGCAGACCTGCAGCTTCCTTTCCTGGTTGTATTATGTTGTTATTTACGTGCTGCAGCGGAGACGGGGAAGAGGAAGCAGTCTGAACGGAACCTTGACAGTCAGTATTCATGTGCCAAGAACGTCACTAACACATGTTTTCTAAAATTAGTTTATGGTTGCTTCTGATGATAATTTACTTAATTGTATGATTTACAGGTAATTTTCCCATTCAAGTTGGAACCAGTTGACTAAACACTGAATTATAACGCTAATCACAGGGGAATCGCCGCAATTCAGGCTGGTTGTTTTCTATCTGTGAAACGTTTGCGTGTCCCAGGATCAAGATGCCTCCGGACTGCACCACCGAGCTGAACCACAACGCTTACCTCTTCCTCCAGAGCGTCTTTGACAAACACGACAAGGTGAGGAATTAGAAAATACTTTTCGACAGGGGGTCACCTTTCTGTCCCTCTGTTCTCACGCCGTTTGCTCTTGGCTGCCGCGCAGGACCGAGATTGTGCGCTGTCGCCAGACGAGGTGAAGGACTTGTTCAAAGTGTTCCCCTACATGCCGTGGGGTCCGGATGTCAACCACACGGTTTGCACCAACGAGCAGGGATGGATCACATACCAGGGATACCTCTCCCAGTGGACGTGAGTGTGGCACGCAGCTAGTAATACGCACGCGAGTCGTACTGCAGCACGTACACCAATATGTAGAACGCCCAGGATGGTTTAAGTAAACGCCGTATGAATCCCTCACGGTGGCTTGTGTGTTTGTTCTGTGGTAGGCTAACAACATATTTAGATGTACAGCGTAGCTTGGAGTACTTGGGTTATCTCGGCTACTCCATCATCTACGAACAGGAGTCCCAAGCTGCCGCCATCACAGGTAATTTATTCATTATGTTCAGCAGCACTGTGAAATGTGAAATGACTCTTAAACAACAGCAAATAGTTACTGTATTTTTTATCAGTACACAAATTGTTACGCATCTGTTATAGTTATTCTTTGTATAAGAAGTATAGTTTTCTTTTTTTGTAGTAAAATCAATTTTACAGCACGTGACTGTTGACCGTGTGCGTTCCCTGTTTCGCCAGTGACGCGCAACAAGCGCATCGACCTGCAGAAGAAGCAGACGCAGCGCAGCGTCTTCCGCTGCAACGTCCTGGGGGGCCGAGGCAGCGGGAAGAGCGCCTTCCTCCAAGCTTTCCTCGGCAAGAACCTGCAGGTCAGCGGAGAGCGCGGCTGACGGTCTGATTCAAAGAGTGCTCGTAAATATTTGCAGGTTTAGGTGAAAGGAGATGAATGTTTTGCTTCCAGGGGACCAGGGAGGACAAACTGTGGTCACGCTGCTTGTTGTTTATTAAACTTCCAGAGTTGGAGCACACAAACCAGGGTGTGAGGAGACCTTCGTGTATATAATCTGGATGATTGTGACCGTATCATTGACCTTTTTTTGTCCACCACAGGGACAGAGGCGGATTAGAGAAGACCACAAGTCCTTCTACGCCATCAGCACGACCTACGTTTATGGTCAGGAGAAGTACCTGCTGGTAACGACCCTTTCCTCTGGATTACTGCCACATAATCTGAGCCCATCACACTGGGGGTTGTGTATCATTCTTAAGACTTTAATCCGTCCTTCGGCACGCTCTCCTGTCTCGTCTGCAAAAACCTCCAGCTCCACGAGGTGATGCCAGATTTCGACTTCCTGTCGGAGGCGGACCTGGCGTGCGACGTGGTGTGCCTGGTGTATGACATCAACAACCCCGGCTCCTTCGAATACTGCGCCAAAGTGTACAAGGTACGTACGCGCAGCACGTGCACCGAGGCCTCGTAGTGCGCACCGCCGCGTCCCCTCCGCCGAGTGACGTTCGGCGCTTGTGTCTCCACAGCAATACTTCATAGACAGCAAGACGCCGTGCGTGGTGATCGCCGCCAAGTCGGACCTGCACGAAGTGCGGCAGCACCACAGCCTCTCGCCGCACGAGTTCTGCCGCAAGCACAAGCTCCACCCGCCGCAGCCGTTCACGTGCAGCATGGCCGAGGCGCCCAACAAAGACATCTACACCAGACTCACCACCATGGCCATGTATCCGTGAGTATTGGGCCTCTCGTAGTTCAGACTTTACGCCTCATCCTCTGTCACTTAGGGAGTTCAAAGGTTACAGGAGGGGACATTAACTAAAGCCAGTATGTAGACAACTTCTTTATTATGCTAGAAAACGCATGTGGGTGAAATCCGTGCCTGACATTTTATGATGTCAGTAAAAGCTTGCTGATCACTGGAAGGGACCAACCTGGTCTCGTTTTAGCGTCGGTCACATCTGCTTTCTAGTGCAGAAAAACAGACATTTGAAAGCGTTTACATTTTGTCTATTTTTGTTTATTCTACTTCAGGTTTATACCTCGACAGTTCATTCGTGATATTTCCTTGTACATCATTTAGTTTACTTTGTCTGTGAGACGAGGAGTTGAAGGTAACCGGCGGCAGTGCAGGTTTCAGCTCTGAGCAGCATTTGTATTAATGCCGAGGCCGCCTCCTCCTGTTGTTTGCTACATGTTGTCTTTCTGTTGTGGTGAAAACACGCATTTCTGTGTGTCTCTCCGCAGCCACTCCCGCCTCCGCTGCATGTGCGCCTCCAACAGGTGCACATATTGCCTGTGTCAGAACCTCCTCAAGTTGGAGCTGCTGCGCAGTATTAAGGCCCAACTGCGCAGGGTCTTGTTCAACAGGTTCATACGTAGAATAAGCTCTAGTGTTTTAACGTAGACTCATTCCTCCTTTTTGACCCAAGCTTTAACACTGGTGATGGTGACCGCTCCTCTACCTCCCTTCAGCCCCCCCCCCCCCCCCCCCCTGTGCTCGGGTTTACACTGCATATCCACTTCAGGAAAAAAGGGACTTTGTAGATTTCGTGCTGGTAAAGACTCTGTGAACACTTTTGGAGAAATTCAACTTCTGCTTCGCTGTGTTGCCTCATCGCTGTCTGTGTACCAGAGTCTACTACTTGGTGTTGCACTTGGCAGAATATATTCTTATTTGATTTATGGATTACACTCTTGTATGAAATGTTCTCGCTCCTTTTTTAGATTGATGAATCATTGTCGTTCACAAACAGTCTGGTCCCCTGAGAACCGATCCTTGTCGACTTAATGAGTGGGTACCCCGATCAAACACGATGTTACCATAGCAACGGGCTTAGCTCAGGAGAAATGCTGTGAGGAGAAAACTCTTCGCTGGGAACTTTTTAGCGCCGTTTAGGATACGAAGCGTGATGCCTCGCGCCACAAATGGGACGTGAGCTGTAACCTGATTCACTCCTGAAAGCCGCCGGTTCACGTGAGGTGTTTTGGTTTCTGCTTCAGCTGCAGCCTGCCCCTCCCCCCCCCCCCACCCACGCAGTGCTGTGCTAGTTAACACGCAAGCTGCTCAACAGGGAGGTGACTGTGTGGGGGGGGAGACCGATGCATGATGTCATATGCTTGTGCCCCTCCAAACTAACGCCTCATACTGACTAGCATATAAAACACCAACATGTTAATTATATTCTAGTTTGTATATTATTGGATAATCCACATAGTCGTTATGGAAAAAGATCCTGTTAAGAAGCATTTGAAAAGGTCAAAGTCAAATTGAATTCCTGGTGTGAATTTTGACGGTGAAGTGTGGCTGACCGTTGACCTCTTGTCTTTAAGAGGTGCTCTGTCCTTCCTGTCCTGCAGTGGATATGCAAACTGTAAATCTTGACTAACAGGCTCATTGTTTGCACAGAGAATGACAGAAACCAGCCAAACTGAAAACGTCATTGAGGTCTGCGTGCTTGATGTGTGACTTATTTTTAAATAATAGTATTCAAATTCAAAATCTTCTTTATGGCACCAACCGTAATTCATTATCAGAGATTAACTGTGATGTTTTCCGTCTTCGTTTGCATGCCTAATACTAAAGCCTACACCTACAGGAGAAACTTTATTTTGAAAAGCACCATTGTTTTAGTACAATAATTATGTTTTAAAAATGCTGTTCACTGGTTCTCCTTTGGGTTCAGACTTCATAAATGTATCAGGCTCATGTTAAAAATCCCAAAGTGTTACTTTGATGTTTCATTTGATTGAATTGTCACCCTGTCATTTCATCCTGTTTTTCCCTCTGTTGTATTTCCCCTGTGTTTTTCCTTCCACTCTATAGGTCCTCAAACACCCGTTTCTGGATCCCCCTCTTCCTCTTCCTCTTGCACGTGTTCACTTTCTGCTAATCCGTCTTGTGTGTTGCACAATTCATCTGTTCTTTGCCTCAGCTGGCGTTCAAATGGTTTGAATGGCTGTCTACAGCGTTGGATTGGGTGTGTGCAGATTTTAGGCAAATACTTTTAAGCATAAAACACGGCTCCTTGTGTGGTGCCGATGGACCCGGACAGAGCTGCACCCTGTATGTTGCATCCAGCACGAACGCTGTCTCCACCTGTCGTTTTGGAGGTGTTGCCTCTAATAATAGCATGACATGTAATGAGCAGCGGGCCGACACACCACATTTGAAAAGTGGTTTTACTCACTGAGCAGCTGTTTTGCAGAGTGCGATTTTTAAATCTTCATCTGGCGCAGAACCGATCGGCTACAAATAAATGGGTACAAAGTGAATAATATTTTAGTTTCTAGTGATTTATTTAGTTTGCTCTAATTTGTTACCAATGGAGTGTATGAAAGGTGCCACACGATGACCGATGAGTAAAAGTCAGCAGAGAACGTTGTGACGAGTTTGAGACTTTATTTCCAAAAACAGCCTCATTTACGTCCTCTGAAATGTATTTTACCAGAGACAAGCTTCATCGCTAAAGCTTTTAAATCTCGCTGCCATGTGGTGTGTACAGTCTGCATACGGTGTGTGTGTGTGTGTGTGTGTGTGTGTGTGTGTGTCTTTATTGTGATGCTGGAGCTGGTGCTTCAGGGTTTGGGTGGGTGCTTGGTGGAGCTCAGTGATCTGGATGAGATCAGATATCCTATTATACTGCTAACTTACTGTGTTGTTGGTTTAACTATAGATACTTTTACACAATACTAGTCTAAACTAGTGAAATACAATCTGCTCCGAAGAATATAACGATGCCAAGAAACTGAATCTGTGCTATTTAGTCTCCGTTTTTAACCTTGTTTTCCTTAATGTGATACCTGTTAACATATATGTAAACTAATATTAATGAAAATGTAATTACAGTCGTAATAATATTTTGTGTTAAAGCAAAAAACAAAACAAAACCAAAAACTCTTTTTAAAGATCACCCGTGAAAACTCACCGTGGACGTTTCTCACTGTTTTGATTTTTATGCCCTTAATAGATCATTAATCTTGAAATTAAAATATTTGTATGGAAGTATCTCTGTGCTCTACCAACTGTATCGGAGTGTGTGTGCGTGTGTGTGTGTGTGTGTGTGTGTGTGTGTGTGTGTGTGTGTGTGAGGCCGCTGGGCTTGGTGGGGGCTTTAAGGGGCCGGGGGGGGGTTTGGCGGCACCTGCTGTCAGAGGAGGACTCAGCAGGCCTCCGTCTCCAGCGCGGAGGGGTCCGTCTTTGTGGAGGCCTCTGCTGAGCAGGAAGGTAAAGGCAGGGAGGGAGACGGAGGGAGAGATGTTAGAGTTGGCGAGATGTTGCGTCTGAGAGATTCAGCTCCCTTATTCGCAACAGCGTCTCGGCCATTGTTTGAACAGCCGTTGGTAATGTGAGTGTGGCGAAGGCCGGCCGTCTCCGTCAGCCGCCTTTCACCGCTTGTACCCGCCATAGTCCGCTCAGTTCCCCTGTGTTGGTGTTTGGTGTTTGGTAGTACAGGTGTTATTTGATTTAATTGAACTGTATTTGTTCTAGTTTTCTGTCTCCCGCTGCAAAGCTTGGTGGCTGCTTCTCATAGTCCAACACTCGTACTTTGTCTCTCAAAACACAACCAACGGTCAAGATAAACTATGTATTCCTGTTTCCAGCTGGGACCCCGGGGGCTGATATTTAGGATTCATGGTCTTGGTTTCAGAAAGTATCCATGTGATGTGCCGTTATACTGTGTGAGGGCTGGACAATACGGCAAACTATCACTCTATAGATAACTTAATATTTGAATAACGATACACATCACAATTTAGAATGTGTTCAATTAATAAATATACTGTAAAGTGGAGTTCACACCAGTTTTAAGTCGAGTCGGTAGGTTGTTGTTCTAAGTCCAGTCCTCCAGCTTCCCTGTTCTGTCCCTCCTCACGCCGCTGTCTCTTGTCTCCCTCCCTCCACCCCCCTCCCATCAGGCACATGGCTCAGGCCGACCTGAAGAACTCCACCTTCTGGCTGAGGGCGAGCGTCGGCGCCACGGTGTTCGCCGTGCTGGGCTTCGCCATGTACAGAGCGCTGCTCAAACAGCGGTGATCCCCCCTGACCCCCGACCCCTTCCTCGTCCCCCCCGCTGACTCTGCCCCGCCCCCCAAAGACTCAAAAGAGCCCGGCTGACTGACCGACCAGGCCCCATTGCCTCGGCCCCTCATACTCCACCTCGTCCCCTTTCCCACAATGCAACACGGGCAAGAAATCGAATGAGCAAAACATTTTATATGCATTTAACAATGAAGAGTGGGGTTCCATATATATATATTTTGTTTTTGGTGGGAAGACGGCCAGGTTACTTTTAAAATCACGTTTCCATCGTTCAGTCTGCAAATACTGACTTGAATTCTGTGGTCTATTAGTCTAGTTTAGTCCAGACGTCACTAGTCGCCGATGCGTTAAGCTGACCCGGCCCTCCTTTTGTCTCAGGTCAGTATTATTCGTTAGATTAGATGGTTGGAGCGCAGAGACAGGCAGCCACATACAGAAACACCACAAAGGGACTCGAACCTGTTAATAGATGTATATGCAGTATGTTATGTATGTATTCTTCAAAGATTTTAGTATTGGACCCACAGGCCGCACAGAGGTGTTGCTGATTCATCTTACACTAGAACGGTCAGGATCGGCATGCACTCGTTCATTTTGTGTGTTTAATTTATTAACCCGTTTTCTTTGTTTTCTTCGCCTGTTTTCGGCAGACGGAGGGATTTACATTTTCAATGTATTTTTGTATTTAGTAATATTGAAGCTGTAGGAAGCGGCGCATCATTATTTTCAGCTTTTTGGTTTTATTTTTCTGGTTTTGAAATGGCTAAACAAACAAATGTCCCTCATGTTCTATTTTTATGAAGTCAAAGGCGCCACAGATCAACAGAGAATGCTATTAACGACGACTGCTTCTCCCACCTTGAAAACTATGAAAGTGTCTTCTCATTCTCCTCCCCAGCATTTACAATAAAGATGAGGCACGGCCGCCAATGCTTATTATTGTTATTGTTGGCTGGAATGACGGCCAATTCAACATCAACAAAGTTTTAAATATCTGTAATAAACGAACATTTACACCCAGCGGCGTCGCGTTTGTGTGTCCTTGAAGAGCGCCGTGGCGGTCAATTCAAAAGCAGATGTGTGACATAATCGCAAGGTCAACTCTCCTCGTGGACAAATGGGATTTTTTTTTTTTTTTTTTGCGAAGTGGAATGGAGAAGTGAGAGGGCGACGGCTCTGTAAAAGTTCCCGCTGCGCGAGGAGGAAGTCGCAGGTAGACGGGACTGTTGGTGTCACTGTGGCTGCTTCTCTGTCTGCTGAGGGACGGCATGTCTGTGGAAAGGGCCGCGCTGTCGCTTGAAGGCTTCCTGGAGAAAAGGAAAGACACCATGGTAGGTTTCACACGTGGACGTGTGTTTGGGGGGGAAAGTGACTCTGGTTGCCGTACATCTGCTTCTTGTGTCTAGAAATTGAGATGGGTGACATACTGGTTCAGGCTTCAGAACACCACCTTGTTCTTCTATACACAGACAAACGGCATCGCTGTAAGTAGTTCTTTGGAAATTCTCTTGTGAATTCAGCCTCTATTTATTTTGCCGATGTCATGCTTGGGAACTCATCTCAGTGTGTTTATAGAAAGCTGACTTGACTAGTTTCCTTTTTCTTGTCAATAAACGTTCACAGTCGGACTTGAGAGGCTGTTACTACATTTTCAAAGTAAGTGCTCCTGCATCACTGTTGCTACATACTCAAGGAGTACATTTTAAATAACTACTGTACAATATGACTTATTTCCTTATAATCCAACAATCTTTATTCAGAAGTTAATATTTTGACGCTACATTAACAACTGCAGCTCATATGATCTTTTGATTTATGATGATTTCTCACTGGGCTTTTGCCACTTATAGATCAGAGCACTTTCTCCATCGCTGATGTCTTTGATTGTACCGTTTTAGCATTCAGTATTAAGCCTTCTTCTCTTGTCAGGTGCAGTCAGTGCGAGAGGTCCATACAGTTCACAGCAAGCGCTTTGTGTTTGAGATCACCATGACGGATGGGAAGAGGAAAGTGTTGGTGAGTCATTGCTGTGGTTCAACCGCGAACTAATCACGCTGTGTGTGTGTGTGTGTGTGTGTGTGTGTGTGTGTGTGTGTGTGTGTGTGTGTGTGTGTGTGTGTGTGTGTGACCCTGATAATGTGTGTTTGTGTTTGCGCGTGCAGGCAGCGCAGACCGCAGCCCTCAGAAAGCAGTGGGTAGAACGTCTCTGGGAGGCCATGAATCTCTCCACCTCCTCGCTCGCGGACTCCAGCAGCAGGCAGTGAGTCCGAACGGCGCTTTCCTTTCGTGGCACATACCAACTTTTTCCTAAAGAATAAAAAAAAAAAAAAAAATGAAATGAAATAATAATCATCCAATCGGTGACCATTTGTCTCCCGCGCAGCCTCGACGCGCGCGAGCAGCGAGGGAGACCGAGCAGCAGCAGCTGCGCGCGCGCCGGCCCGGACAGCGCGATGGGTTCGATCCCCGCGCGGCCCTTCTCGGCCCCGCCGGCCCGCCTCCGGCACCTGCAGGTCCCCGCCGGCCCGTCCGAGGGCCCCTACCGCGAGGAGTCCCCCGACCGAAGCCCACTTCCACACCAGCATCCCGGGGGTGACCTTTTGAATGGATCTGACCTTCTGGTTTCACCTTCACCACGGGTCACGTTTGGTTCTGCTAAGCCAGCTGCTCTGTTTGCAGGGGACAGTCTCTGTGCAGACGACGGACAAGAAGGAGGCTATGACGTCTTACCACTGAGAAAAAGTACGATCTTTAGGAACGTTTGATATGAGGTGACACGCGGTGGTGTTTAAAGCCCACCTTGTCCTGCGTTGTGTCTCCGCAGAGGTTTGCGAGGTCAAAGCTCCGGAGATGGACGACGACGTGTACGACTTCCCTCTCGCGTTCAGGAGGCCTGATGGACGTCCAGGTGGGTTGTTTTCTGCTTTTCTTGGCGAGACGGAAATAATAATTCAATAAAGCGTTTTTTTTTTCTTTATTTTTCTCCAAAGTGTCAGAGCCCACAGAAAGCATCTACGATGTACCGAGCTCTCTTTTGAGGAAAAGGCCCAGTGGCGCTTCAGGTAAATCCTGCTCCCCGTTAATGTCTACTCACTAGCTCTTGTAAGGCGGCCACACTTTCTTAAATGTAACACATAATCGTTTGTGTAATAAAAGCAACATGTGCAGCGGCTGCATACATGTGATCTCAAGCTCACAGCTGTTTGTTTTGTGGTTCCAGAGCAGCAGCAGCAGCGGGACAACGGGGCCTACTGGAGGATATGAGATCCAGTTTGAGGATGAAGGAGGGCACCACCGCCTCCCCGATCACACAATGTACCTTTTACCCTGATAAATGTGACGCTTTTATTCTCTTCCATGTATTCTCCTCAGATATAAATATTAGTGCAAACATTTGTGGGGTTTGTCTGCGACCACAACAAGTAGGTTCAACTGAGGTATTTATTTCATTAGTTTCTTCGATACAAGAGCAAAAACAACAGTCGTTAACGATACCGAAGACATTAATACACACACACACACACACTGGTCAGGCCACAGTCCCACTACAGCTCACGATAGGATAATTACTCATTTACATGTCACCTGCTTCACAGATTAAAAGTATAAATCACCAACTATATTGCTGTTTTACACACTTTGGACTGGGAATATTGGTACATTTTAAAATGTGAAGGGAAATAAAAGATGCCAACATCTACTGTAAGCCCTTTCATATTCTGAATTTTTATTTTTCTGTGTATATCAATGTTCTAGAACCCTCAAACAAATGCTCAGTAAATATAGTGAGTGACAAAGTTCACAAAGTGCCTGTTCTGTTCTCATAGTCTTCAGCTGATGAATAATATGAGGATTCTTGTAAACGGAAAATAATACCCCCAAATCTACAGAATTAACATTGAATATCGCTTGATAAGTATTATTCATTAAACAAAAATCTTATTGTAGTGCACAAACAAGGCCTATGTAACAAGCAATGCAGAAAAGTGATTTTTGTATGTAGTACAATCAACTAAAATACAAAGTAAGACATTTGGATATATAAGTATATATAATTACACTTCATTGAGTAGAGGTTTAAGATTGGATATGTTATGTTTTGTGATCATTGTCAGTTAGCAAAACACTAGTAATAATATTTGGTTCAAAGTAATAAGAAATACACTTAAACACTTAAATTGCAAAAGTAAATATGGTGGGAAGGTGCCACTGTATGAGTAGATCTAAAATGATCTGTACACATCAATATATTTTCAATACCACCTCCAGTTGGCAACTAACCCTCATTGTTAAGATACGTGCAGCGATGTTACAGATATTACCTACTAGCCCAAAAGACGGACCCATTTGTTGAGGGAAGCTGGGTGCCAGAACATATTCCAGATCCGACAGCCGTCTTACTAGTCGAGACGCAGCAGCACAGGAAACTTAAAATATCAATTCTGCATCTACCAAAACAGATTCTGAATTTTGCAGCTGCTACATTTTTTTACCCAGCAAACGGATGTTGGACATGAGGTGGAACGGGGTTGAGGGGTGATATGCTTTGCTGCCGTGCTGCCAGCAGACAAAGTATCCACGCTCCGCAGCTTCAGGTGGAATCAGGCCCGGGCCGGGGACGGTTCCCTGAGGAACTCCTCCAGGACGCCGATGATGCTGCAGGCTTCGGGCAGGTCGCTGTGCTCTGCCCGCGCATTCTGCAGCAGCACATCCCCGTTTCCGCAGCCCTGCAGGAAGAGGCAGCAGCGATACAGGGCGTAGTGACTCATCTCTGCCTGACGCACGAAGCGCTTCAGGCTGTTCATGTCCTGGATGGCCTGTGCAGGGTGCGGGTGGTGGTGGGTGGACAGGAGGAAACAAGTTTTATTAAAAAAGGGAAGCAATCTGAACAAAAGACAGTGGAAGTAGCAGACTAAAAAAAACGTACTTTGTATCTGTGAAGAGGAACTGATAGCTCTTGTCCAAAGCTTCTCAATCAATGGGATTTTACATTCAGTTTGGACAGGCTTTCTTTTTGATCAATATCATTTAAAAAGTGGTAAAATCAAAACTTATGTTGCACTCAACCCATGTCATAGTATGTCCATGTGAACGTTTTCTGACCTTAAGTTTGAAGTTCTCCAGAATCTGTCTGAGCAGGAAAGGATTACATCGCTCTGCACCGTTGAGAAACGCCTGAATCCAGTCGTCACAGAAGCGATTACTGACTGGGGGAGAAAACTTCTTCATCAGAATCTTAGACAGTACGGAGACACAGCGGGATTCGGTCCATGTCATGCCTTACCTGTGTTGGAGAATGTGGGTGGGATGGTGGAGCAGTCTATGATCAGGTTGGTGTGTGTGTCTTCTGTGACAGCCTTACACAGAGAAGCTGTTGTGGTGTCTTGTTGGGACAGACCCTGCAAACTGGCCGCTTTGATGAACCTGACATTTAACAGATGGCTAATTACATTTACATGAAAATAAACGGGTGACCTGCCAAGTTTCTAGCAATCTTGATTATCCTGTTGGCGTAGTTACTGGGGATGTCACCAAACTCACCTGGACACATCAGCCTTTGTCCTTTCATCTGAATTATTCAGCTCCACATTTGTGTGACTCAGCGCCTGTGTACAGAACATTTGATGGCTTAAATGCGTTGTTCCAGAAAAAAAAGGTAAATCCATGGACACACTCTGAATTTGAATGAAATCCCATAAATAAAATTCAAAAGCTGCATGTTCAAGCATATGATGAACAAGCATGCCATGGAAATGTTCCTCGAAAAATAAAGTGATCTGCTTTTCCCTTTAAGCAGGATGTGCACTCTGCAGCTGGAGATCAGATGTACAGACGCTTGGAAACCACCTAAGAATACTATTTTCTTTGTAAAGTTCATACATAAAAGAGGAATGATTCCCTTCATAATGCTCCGGAGGTAAGACAATTCAGACTCACGGCATGCAGCAAGAAGCTGATGTTGCTCTGGACCAGCTGCACCACCCGATAAATGTGCATCACAGACTCCTCGTACCACTGGCTGAGATACGGACGCACTTCTGTCTCAAGGTTCTGCAGCTGACACACAAACGCACACATTTTGTAAAGGCAGAAATAAAATGTCATGCCACTCTTATGCCAGCCACATACCTCTGGGGTTTGCAGGCTGCTATTCAGGCCTTGGACGTACTTGTCAAGTTCTAATCTGAATGTGTTTTGGGTCAAGGAAATGCAGAGGCAATCCAACCATGCAGAAAAGAACAAGCTGCGCGTAAAGCATTATTGCTGCAGGACCTTGCATGATGCTAATAACTACGAATAATTTTACCGGAAACTAGGCATCAGTCAGCTGTGCACAAAGGATATAAGTTGAGTCCTTTTTCAGAGCCGCCCATGAAGCAGATGACATATCCGTTTCCATCAGCATCAGGCTGTTCGGGGGACCGTTCCTGCTCCAGGAGACAGCAATAGCAGCCCACTCCCTGCTCCGGGATACTGACGAGAGTACATAATATTAATAATAACAGACACAAACCTCCGGCTAAACTGATTTCATTACTGTATGCAATCAAACATGTCATGCACAATAACACAATTTGTAATATGACGTTGAAGCACATGATCGCGTGTCCCTATTGGTTAGTATCCAACATCGCTGGTGCAAAAAAAGTCGTGGGAGAAAACCCGTTGTCACCTGAGTTCCACGGTGGCGATGTTGCCCATGCCTCCCAGCAGGGCACCTTTGCCGAGCCTCCTTGAAATGTAAGTACGCAGCTCAGGTTCGGCCTCTGGTGGAAGGCTGCTGTCGATAAGGGTCAGGCTGCGGGGGCGGGGGAGAAACATCAGTGTGGATACAAGTGGTCGGTGGAGACAATCGAGGATTCAGAAGCCACTCAAATCAATGGAGAACAGATGGAGGAAGCTGATGAGCATTAGCCACAACCAACACAACACTGAGTCACATAGCCCGGACCTGTGGCTCCCTCCACGTCACGAGCAGA